>NW_017307850.1:356957-376349 GCF_000935625.1 Nanorana parkeri
CTTTTATAGTGTACGTATATTGTTTTTTAATTCTTTTTTTACATATTCATATCAGAGTGTGGGTTTCTAAGTATGGATTGTATATTACATATTGACACTGTAACAGCCCTATTTGCTCACTACTACCAGATTGTAAGCATTCACAAGCCGGGATCCTCCTAACCCTCCTGTATTGAAATTGTATTGTTAACTGTATTGTCTCCCTCCATTTTGTAAAGCACTGTGCAAAATGTTGGCGCTATATAAATCCTGTATTATAATATTAATAATATTACTTAACCAGACCCTGCTTCCTGCTTTACATTGCTACAATGGTTGGGTTTTACTGCTTCTTTCCACAATGCAAGTCTGTGAGTCAGCTGATGAAAGCAATGCCCTCTCCGTGTGGCTGATACCTTTTCTCTGCCATTAAAATGGACCTTGCAGTAGAATGCAAGGTGCATGTATTAAGGCCGTGACACACTGCAAGCGAAGCCGTGCAGAGCGAAGCAAAGCTATCCGGCATGGAGCTTTGCGTGCAGTGTGTGAGCTGAGTGCAGTCAGATGATTGACTGCACCTTCAGCCAATCGGCTCGTGCTTAACAACCGGCCAGACGTCGCATCCCGTCTCGCCGGTTTATACGCGCGAACCGATTGGCTGAAGTTGAAATTGTTCATCTCGGCGCGCTCAGCTCCGCGAGCTCTCGCCAGCTGAGGTACCCAGAAGACAATGACATGACACACTGCTCGCGAAGGTAGCGCGCCACCACTCCGCGCTGCTTCGCCTGCAGTGTGTCACGGCCTTAAGGTTCAGGCCAACTATAAAAATATAATTATTTGATGTAGCCATTAGGAAACAAATCTAGATTATATACTTACCTAACCCCCGTCTGGAACATTGCAGAGCGTGACATCACTATGTTCGCAAAGATGCAGAGCAACCCAAATCTTGCAGGAAGACACTCCTGTCCAGTGTAAGAATGTCTTCAAGATATGGGCTGCTCTGCATTACCCCAGGATCTTACCAAATGAAAGGTGAAGTCTGGTCCTAATACGTAGAACTTGCATTTTACCGCAAGGTCTACTTTAAGAAGGAAGTCTGAGTGATCGTTGCTTGTAATGATTAATCTACAAATAATTTATAAAATACAATAACTAAAATATGGAAAAGCAAGCCTGTAAAAATGTAACAGTCAGATGAAAAATTGCTTTATAGGTAAAAACTGCAATAACAAGTCAAAATATGTCCTCTCTGAAATCACATAATAGTTTCTCTGAAAAGTTCACCTTTTCACATATCTCCATTTTCTGTATTCTTTACTTTCTTTTGAGTTATATTAGGTCACTTTTCTTTCCCCCCTTTTTATGATTGTTCACTTTAAGGTACATCTCTGCTTTTCCCACTTCCAGCTCTTTTCAGATTTTTCTGCATGAACTGAGTGGCGGATCTGTTCTGAAAAGAGCCTCTAAATACATAGAACACAATGTCCACTGAGGTCACCCTAGTCTTTGTAAATGCGGGTCAAGAGCAGTGGAGTTCATAGCAGCCAAACCAGACGCTGTGAACATTGGATGTGTCTATCTTTAAGTTTAGCCCATCAGCTAATACTGAAATTAGTCAAAAAAGTTCATAAAGTGGCATAAAAGATTAATTATGAGCAAATCAAGTGTTAAAATAAGATACTAAATAGGCAGCTATGCTTTTATTTTCTTGTTTTCACTTAAACCCCTTCTTTAACACATTCTTTTATTAGGTGACATACTAATACCAGCTTTGCTAATTATACTTTAAACACAGTCAACAGTCATCTGGACACAGACAATGCATAATACAACAAGATACCATTTACACAGAACACAATAAAAGCTGCCGATCTGTGGGTAATCTATACAGTCCTACCATACAGAATGAAAGAGATAATCTCAACAAGATCATTTTATTACAAGGTGATCTTATTTCAGTCAGCATGATTTATGTATCCACAGAAACATATTGGAGTCAGTTACAATTTATAGGATTATCCCCAGGCTTATGCATTTAGTGGCTGAGCTTTACTGGTAGGTAGGAGGTAAATTATGGGCCTATTATTAGCATGTCTGCTGGTGAAGGTCATCCCCCTGATAGTTCAACCAGAGAAGATGCCATCAAATTGCTGCCATAACAAAGATATCTATGGCCTTGTATGATGAAGAAATGGATGGAAGTACAGTTGTTCTGGCACATTTAACATTAAGAGAAAATTAGTGCTCCTGACAACCCCCCCTCCCCCCCATCCACTACTATAATAATTCTGCTCACTTCGATAGCTATCGGTAAAAATACATCTTCCCTCTTTAGTAATTGGTAGGATATTGTAACCATTAACTTTTTACTATAGCACTTCACATGAGTTGGGCTTCCAGTTTTCATTTTCTGACCTCTGTCTGAATGAGTAGGATTCATTGCTTGCATATATATTTATCTCAGAGATTGAACACTATACTGTGATTACTCAATAAATAATACTATTTATATGTATTGACAGCACAGTAATCCCCTAATTGTAAGCATACTTTCTACTGGGCCATTATAAATGACAGTGCATGGAACTGCAAAGACATACTATCTAACCAAACCAATGCTTGAAATCAGTAATACAATATCTTAAATACACTAATAAATAAGAGATCACTCTATAAGTTGTTTCTGAATGGATGTGGCGCTGTATTTGCATTATAAGAATAAAAATTAAGTGATATTAATGTCCAAATGATTTTAAGCTATTTAAAATGCTGATTCAATCACTTGCCATGGATTCTGCGCCTTGATGTCTAAAGGTTTTAGCTTCCTGCTGAATCAGGTGGTCCCCTGAGCACCGGTCCTATGGAGCCACCTTTTATGTGCGCTAGTATGCTGTGTGTGTCTCCAAAAACACACAGACCCAGCAAACAAGCCATTCCCCTTTCCCTGCTCCCCTCTCCTCCATACTCCATTATGATAGCTAATAGACATAGAGCTGCTGGAGACTATGCTCTCTGTGAACTTGTACTGGACAGGAAGTTTTGGGAAAATGAGCAGGGGGCTTAGGGGCCAGCTGTTCCGAAACATGATGTCCGCAACTGCTTCACCAAATATTTAAAAAAATCTGTTGCTGGGCAATATATATTTGTTTATTCTGGAGGGCCTGTGAGAGGATTTAAAATAATATAATTGCAGGATCCCACAAAATAATCACTCCAAAAATAGCACTTCCCAAGGCTCGTCACCGGTGAGCTGAGACCTCCCTCCTCAAAAAATCCAGTTAGATAAAAGCTTACAAATTTATTTGTGATAGGGTATGTTTAGAGAGGACTCAGATGTTTGTACATTTTTTACATTTATTGAAATTCTTATTTTTAAAACAGGGTTTTGTGAGATAAAAATGTTTAAGATTGGTGCTCATACATAAATCTAGTTAATTCCTTGTTACTGAGATACTTGCTAATTCACATAGTGTTCATAAATCATGTAATTATTCACATAACAACTTATACAGTTTCATAAACGATATGTTACAGTTTGAGGAATCCCCTACGCGTTTCGCTCACAGGCTTCTTCGGGGGGTTGTGTATGTATATCGCTTTTCAGCACCAATCTATGGATCAGATAATTAAGGAGAGACCTATGACCAGGGGGATGGACATCCTCTCATCACCCCCTGACTGTGTCACACGGCGGAGCCAAAGACGCACAAGGAGTCCAGCGTTTGCTCCCAATCTTTAGGGGGAGCCTGAATTGCCTATTCAGCCCAGTTTGTTTTTAATGGGGTCAGTTGTTTGTTTCTCTTCGTTTGTATCCTATTTCCTGTGTGTATCTCTCCTTCAGCTGAAGGAGAGATACACACAGGAAATCTCTCCTTCAGCAGTGTGTATCTCTCCTTCAGCTGAAGGAGAGATACACACAGGAAATCTCTCCTTCAGCAGTGTGTATCTCTCCTTCAGCTGAAGGAGAGATACACACAGGAAATAGGATACAAACGAAGAGAAACAAACAACTGACCCCATTAAAAACAAACTGGGCTGAATAGGCAATTCAGGCTCCCCCTAAAGATTGGGAGCAAACGCTGGACTCCTTGTGCGTCTTTGGCTCCGCCGTGTGACACAGTCTGGGGGTGATGAGAGGATCTCCATGCCCCTGGTCATAGGTCTCTCCTTAATTATCTGATCCGTAGATTGGTGCTGAAAAGCGATATACATACACAAACCCCCCCGAGGAAGCCTGTGAGCGAAACGCGTAGGGGATTCCTCAAACTGTAACATATCGTTTATGAAACTGTATAAGTTGTTATGTGAATAATTACATGATTTATGAACACTATGTGAATTAGCAAGTATCTCAGTAACAAGGAATTAACTAGATTTATGTATGAGCACCAATCTTAAACATTTTTATCTCACAAAAAATAAAAATAAGAATTTCAATAAATTTCAAAAATTTACAAACATCTGAGTCCTCTCTAAACATACCCTATCACAATTAAATTTGTAAGCATTTATCTCACAAAATAATCAGTTAATACATAATTACCATATAATTACAAGTGAACATCCGTATCCATCCAACACCAAGGGTGAATCTATATCAGTTTTAATGGAAAAGAGTCAACATAATAACTCAAAAGGTCATTTTTAATGTCTAGCACTAGTTCATCCTTCTTGCAACCATAGTATTTATTGGTATTATATATAATAATTATTATTAAACAATCTTTAATCAGAAAAAAAAACTTAATTACTTTAAAGCTCTAAAAAGGGGATAATTGAATAGAAATTAATTGTATCCAGAGATTCATTGCACTGGCTGTAGGAAACATCACTGTCCCTCCCATGTGCCACATGGTTCAGCTATATTTGCCTAAACATAACATTTGTACTGATGCTTTGACTCTATAATTTCTTGAATGACAATTACAGTAAACAGCAGAATCAAGCAACCAGTGAAACCAATCAGTGCCAACTGCAGCTCTGGAAAACTAATACAAAAATCATTCAATTTAGCTTATCTTGTATCTAATACACAAAGTTGTTTTCTAGTTTTGTGTAGAGAAGGGAAGAACTTCTATCACATTTTCATTACCTGTGTCCCTGCTGGTGAGATTCATCCCTTTATTTTTCCTGGTGACCATTGTCACCAAGACAGAGGGTGACAGAAAATCATACACATTAGGCTAGATTCACACCAATACATCTCTGTTTTCATTCTGTTTGGCAGATGTGTTGACATGCGCTGCCATTCCTAGCAAATGCCCTTTTAGCACGACACTCCCATCAGTTTACAGTAAGCATCTTACAGGGTCAAAACTTTCCTCGAAATGTTTATATATTGCAGCTTACAAGTCCTTTGGTGTGGTGGCTGCATTAGTTTTCTTCAGGCTTTTTTCCTTTTATTTTCACCTGGTAATACTGTCAATACCACACTACCTGTCCTAGGGTGTTGTATCTATAGAGGTGTTGTTGTCACCCTAGAACAGGAGGTGTGTTATCACTACAGAACACCCTTCCAACATCATTAACATAATATAGGAAGGAGGTGTTCTTTATCTACAGGGAAAACTGGGAACAATGCTATCTGATAACAATGCAGCCGAGGCAAAGAGCGCAGGAAGTTATCATCTGACAAGATTTCTTACAAGAACAGCAGCTATTATTTTATTGAACTTACATAACAAACCATTTTCAATGTTTCACCGAACAAATAAAAGAAGTTTGTTGTTAGGGTTTACATACACTTTAGGGTAAGCTCAACAATCAGAATAATGCAGCACTGTCTACAATGTGAATGTTATATCAAATTAACAAATTGTGTGTTCATGTTTCTGGCGACATGCATCCCATCCCAGGAGATTAAGATCTGGGATTTAAGCCTTTGCTCTAAAAGAAGATGAGCAACAATCATTTCCTCACACCATTGTAATTCACACCTGTTTTATTTTCATTAAAAGCCATTCACAAAGCTCAGCAATCTCTTCAACCAGTGCAGAGCATATCAACTACACATTGCAATCAATATTGCTGCATTATTTATCCAAACAGTTATTTTTGTTCCAATTCTGCGGGATCGGACTCCCAGGGTAGCTGGATTTTCCATAATGCATATGTTATACTAAACAGTGCTTTCAAGTTATTCTTAAAACAGGCTTGAAACATATGGTAGAATGAGGTTTAAGCCAAAAAGGAATTAGAATGAGCGTTTATTTCTTATTACATACAACTAGATGGAAACTCTATTTCTTTATAGGAAAGTATAGCTTATTTTTAATGACAGTATATATTTTTACAAGCTTATTTTGTCCATATTTTTGTTATTTTAATAAATATAGGCATCTATTTATGAAGGTTTCATTGGGAAATGTACCCAGGGAATCCTTTAATGAGTGACATTCACCCAAGTGAGATTTAATAGCATTTGCCCACCATTCCACAGCCACGTTCACCCTATTTACAAAGGATGAATGTGCACTAGGCAAATGCAGAAGTCGTTGACTCTCACATGTACAATTGCTACAAATCTGCCGGCAGTAGCTCTCCGTGGTCCTGAAACTGTGATGATACACAGCTTCAACACTAGGGGGCTAACTGTTTTGTGTAAAACATTGCACGTTCGTATCTCATTTGTCATTGGTCTAGACAGATGTACATGCTTGACAGAGTGTTTAACCATTCCTTATGCTATTCAAATGGAGAAAAGAGTATTTGGTTGGCATTCCACTTTACTTGTTCATCCACCGTCACAGAGAAAGGAAGTCAATAAAAGGAATACATCTACAGGTGTGATTCATTACAAAGCAAAAGATTACAGAAATACTTAATACTTAACTCTCAATCTTTTTTCCAATATTGAATCAAGATCTAACCAAAATTGCCCAGCAAAGTATTTCTCTACATTTTTGCCAAAGCACTTACAGTCATCATGTTTATAAACAGCTTCAATTCTCTCAGAGATCACAAGGCACAGCACAGTCTCCGTCAACTATCCATCTACTAGTTTGGAGAAGGTGAAAGGAAGAAGTGAGGAAGAAGGAGATGGGAGCATGAGGAGGGGAGTAGCTTGCCTTGCTGTGCCTTTGTGTTTGTGGAGACACACGCAGCTTACTTGCACACACACAGGTGGCTCCATAGGACCCTGTAAGTTAAAGGAGCCACCATAAAAACAGGATATCAGAGGACCAGCTAATTCTGCAGGAATCAGTGTGTGTAATAGCTTAAAACACTTTTGACTTTAAATGCTGGCTTAACTACACCAATTGCACATTCTGTATTCACACCTATGCATTAGCAATGAGCATAGTGAACCTTGGTGCAGTACAATGCCTTTTACTCCAACACACGTTGCCAACATACCTGCATTGCAGTGCATCAAAGCACATGGTAAAACACATCAGTGTGTTGTGGTGTGCTGGGTTCATAAAGATTGCACATCTGTTTGTCCTTTGAATTGCCTTGGCAGCCCATTAACTTGTATGGACTACCTTAGCATGCCTTCACAGTTCATGGTCTTAGCAAACTAATACGCAATTTTTAAACTTTAGCTTTTTTATTAAAGTATATAGGATCTGCAACACAAACAATACTAGTTACATCCGATTATGGATATACATTTGGAATGTCAGTAAGTTTGAGGCACATACAACACCGTCTAGTAGCGCAGATAACCATTCAGATCTGGAATCATAAAAGCAAATATGGTCCACCTGGAAATGAACGGTGATCAATGCTTTTACATGAGTACCATAAATCGTGATTAAACATATTAATCATGCTCCTAATACGCAATTTTTATGCCATCAAATGAAAGTAATGACCTTCCTGGCCTTTGGGAACCACCTGTGAGATTGTGGTGCGTTCACTGGAAAAAAAATAAATTAAAAGACATTTAGTTGCTGCTGAGCTATAGGGGTCTATTCACGAAGCAGCCGAAGGATCTAGCCGTAGCTTCGGCTGATCCCTCAGCTAGCTTCGGCCCCAGGACCCCTTTGGTTCAGTAGAACCGAAGGGCTGATGTACGGACTATTCACTATAGCCCTTACAGCTCCCGAACTTGGCCGAGCGGCTCAGTCGAGCCGAAGGCACATGCCTAGGTTTGGCTGAGCCGTGCTGAAAGCCGAAGCTGGCCAAGCAGCCGGCCATTGGCCGGCCAACAGCCTGCCTTTGACAGCTGGGCGGAGCCAGCCGTTATATTACGGCTGGCTCCGGCCACTTGCAGAGAGATCAGCGTTCCTGGGCACCAGCTAACCAGGGACACTGATCTCCATACAGCCTAACTCTCCTGGGCGCTCCGGCTGTCTCCCGGTCCCGGCCGCCCAGGAGAGAAACACTGCTTTTTAAAAAAAATGTTTTATTCTGACATGGAGCCGTGTCAGAATAAAAGAAAAAAAAAAATTTCACCATAGGAATGCATTGCTTGATTCCTATTGGCTATTGCAAATTGAAATAGCCAATAGGAATCTAGTAATGCATTCCTATGGTCAAATTTTTTTTTATTTTTTTGATGGCAGCAGAACCGCCAATAGAAAACTGTTGGGCGTCGCTAGCTGTTGGGTGGAGCAGAACAGCCGAGCCGATGCCGCTCAGCGTCATTCGACTATTTACTCACTGCAGTTCGGCATCTATAAGAATAGACCGAACAACAGCGAGTAGCCTATAAGAGGTTTGGCTTAGCTGATCCAGATGTTGGATCGGCTGAGTCGAACTTCTTCTGCACTTCGGGTCGGCCGAACATCTATAGGTGGCCATACACTGTACAACCATCGTAAGACCTTAGTCTTGCGATGGTTGTAAAGTGATTAAAAAAATGTACGATCTGCCCATCTTGGACAGGCAGATCGTACTCTCGATCATCGCAAGCCCGCCCCCCTGAGAGGCGGGCTACCGATGACCGCAATGCTGAACAGCCTGTTCGGCATTTGTCTCCCAAGCACCGTTCAAACCAGCCGAAAATCGTACGATTTTCGGCTGGTTTTCTAGCGTGCTCCTTAGACAAAAGACGTGCGACCGTACAGTAGAAACGGTCGCACGTCTTCGTTCACACTGCTCGATTCTCGTATGATCGCGGGATTTCCCGCGATTCTCGTACGAGAATCGAGCAGTGTATGGGCACCTTTAGTTGTACTGCGTTGTTCATGTGCTAACAAGGCACAGTCGTATAGGTGAAGAGAGCAGAGTGACAGAGGAATAAGCTCATTAGTCTACTGCTTCTCTTTTCAGTGTCCAGTCACAGGCTGGGGGTTGGAGGACACCTGCAAATGTTGGCAAATTGCAGCAGAGAAAAATTACCCTTCCTGCTATACTACACAGGGCTGTGTTGTGTGTCAGTGCTGTGTAAATCTCAGAAGTGGATGGACAGATATACAAACCCTTTGGTAGGCAAAACAGCTCCCATATATTAAGTTCACCTGTGTTTGTAGTTGTTTAAATGGAGTTCAGCTTTAGGAAAGCCAAAAATGTAGCCCTGGAGCCACCCTGTTTCCTTTGTCAGCTGGTAGAACAGATTGTGTCTAGCTGCCCCTAGACCTTTTTTATTCTAGCCCAGAATCCTAAAGGTGGCCATACACTTTACAACCATCGCAAGACCCTAGTCTTGCGATGGTTGTAAAGTAATTAAAAAAACGTACGATCTGCCCATCTTGGACAGGCAGATCGTACTTGCGATCATCGCAAGCCTGCGCCCCCTGAGGGGCGTGCTTCCGATGACCGCAATGCTGAACGGGCAGTGTGCGCGTGCGCACACCGGCCCGTGCGGCATTGATCTTAAGATCCTGCTAAAAACCAGCCGAAAATCGTACGATTCCCGGATGGTTTTCTAGCATGCTCCTAAGACAAAAGACGTGCAACCATACAGTAAAAACGGTTGCACGCCTTCCATACACTGTGCGATTATCGTACGATCGCGGGATTTCCCGCAATTATCGTGCGATAATCGCACAGTGTATGGGCACCTTTACTCTTGGCTGCTTTTGTAAAAGCAACTTGGCCATGTATCCTCTGCTGCTAGTGGGTAGAGTCAAGCACTCTGGGGGGAATTTACTAAAACTGGAGCAGCTGTGCACAGTAACCAATCAGCTTTTGTCTTCGGCTTGTTCAGTTAAGCTTTGTAAATGAAAACTAGATGCTGATTGGTTGCAGATTGTGCCTGCTCCAGTCTTTATAAATTCATAATTTAATTTTGAAGCTGCTGATCCAAACTTTAAAAAGGTATTAACCTTTTACATTACACTTTATATACTTCATTTTTACACATTTTCTTTATCTGCCTGGTGCTTATAAACTGTGCCATTTAAATGGACCCTGGATTTCAGCTTTAGTTATTCTAATGTCATTCTAACTATTCTAAGATAAGCTAACTAGCTCAGTGCAATAATGCCATTCTTATCTAGTCAACTGTAAATCCTAAGGATCTTTTATCCCTCTAGGAGATGCTCGGAATGATTTGTTGGATCTGATTGTTGAGAAAATTTACTGAACATATGCATGCTTTTGCAAGCCCTCGGGAATAGGAATGTAGAACATGATATGCTATGAAAAAAATAATTTTTGTAATATGTATCTATAGGCAGGAGCTAACTTTGCATTTAATTAGCTGAACACATTTTCCAGCTATAAATAGTGTTCATGTAAATTATTCTTTTTTTTTCTGCCTTAAAGGATAACTGTGCAAATATATATATATATAAAAATGTTTTTTTTTTGCACCAGACAGCCCTGGGCTTTTATTGAAACAGTAAATAATTACCTTTCCAGCAACCATACAGTGAGCACTGTTAACAGCCTTCTCTGATGCTTCCATAACTAGTGATGGGCAGATGCTGCAGACAAGTGGGCAGATCAAGCTCAAGGTTGACTCATAGAGAATGATGGCAAACGCAATTAAGAATCCACCCACTTGTCTGCAGCTTGCAGACAGAAATCGGTACTATAGTAATAGGAGCAGTGAAGGTCAATGATGTGGGCAGGCTGCACAATGCAACAGTACGGTTGCTGACCAAAGTCATTTTTATTGCTGCCTGAGGCTAGTATATATGCATATAGTCATCTAGTCATTTTGCAACCTTACAGCTTGTAAGGGAGCAAGTGTTCACTGACCTGAAATATCATCATGATATTGCAGTGTGACAAACTCCAGCAGAAGAAATAAATCTTAAAGACACAAGAAGGAAGCGCTTCTGAAGGTGCCCATACACCTTACGATTATCGTACGAAACTTTTCGTCCGATGATCAAACCGTCGTACGATTGTCATACGGCGGCCCCATCCTGCCCCGATTATCGCAAGGTTCAATCAGCGGTAGTAAAAAAAACACCTGGACGAATTGGGGTAATCGACCGCACATATTTTTGTTTGCGCATGAGCAGTGTTAATCGTACTTTTGACATACAGAAACGCCACCAACCTTGCGAAAATCGTACGATCGACTGAAGTTTTCGAACATGCAGTAAAGACAAAAGTCGTATGATTGTACAGTACTGGCGGTTGCACACTACACATACACCTTATGATTGTTGTACGAAAAGTCGATCGCATACGATTGTCGTACGATAATCGTAAGGTGTATGGGTGCCTTAAGGGTATCTCTTTTCCAATCTCCTTACCTGATTAAATGGCTGTTCAGATACATATGTGGCAAACAGCACACAGGTGTGTACTCAACAAAGTGAGCTGACCCCTGCCTGACTGGATTTGTTAATACATAAATAATACAAATTCCCAATAAACACGCGGACTGTGTGGCATGGGTTTAGCACTTTATTTAACACTGTAATAATTAGCATTTACAATTAACAATACCAATACATAATTTAATGACTGTTAGTTATGAGAAGGGGTCTTTGGTGTCCACTAACCAAAAGAAGGCTTTAATAAAAATCCACCTATGTCCCCAGCCACAGCCCCATTAGCTTGAGGACAGCCCCAGAACTGGCTATTACCAACTTCCTAAGCCACTGAGCCTCTTGTTACCATCTGACACCAACGGCAACAGATACCATACGGTCACCATACCAACGGATGGGTCCCCTGCTCTGTAACCATACCACCTTTTTCCTCATCCCCCCCCAAAGACCCGCTAACCCACCTAGCTGCTGTGACAAATACCAAGCAGTTTACCAATCCATTGTCAACATTAAACATGGGAGGATGGAGGAGACCATGTTCTCCCTTGCTATAACTTCCAGAAAGAACTCCCAGCAGCCCCTACATGTCCTACTCCTGCGGATCATCCCTACCACCTGACTCTCATCTAAAATCAGGTAAGACTTTCTTTTTTTAGCTATAATATTTAACTCTTTTATTTTTTTCACCCCAGTCATATAGCCCCTCCACTTATTTTTTCCTGGTTCGTCTTTTCACCTGTACAGAGTTTGTCTTTAGGGTGGGACATTATATCCTCGACCCTCGACGATTTTCAACGTAGGTATTTTTTTAATCTAATGGACAACTAATCACTCTGGTTCTGTGACCCATCTCTAAAATCTCTACCATTCAGAGCATACAGAACTCTACACCATTCTGGAATATTCCTGTACACACAAAACGCCAGTTAAACCAAAAATGTAGCAGGTAGAAGACTGGACCATCCCTCCAATTCTCTTTACAACAGCGTAACTCATTTTCAACAGTTACATTTAATAGAAACATTTCTGATAAATCTATTGTTTTATGTAATGATATTTGTTCTCATAAACAAACAAGATAAAATACAGATGTTTATCTTATTAGTTATGTGTTGTGATGATGAGATGCTGTGCTGCAGCATGCTAAACATTAGAAAATAATCACGGTTTTAATTAAAAAAAAGTAATTGAAGCTAACAGACTATTTATTAAGCATTGTAAAGCTGGCGGATTGCATTCTGAGGATGAGAGTGTTTTCAGTGACACTCTGAAAAGCATAGCAGGAATGGTACCTTGCAACACTACAATAAAGAGTCTTTAATGTCATCTCATTGTACCACAGCATTTCTTTATTACCATATGGAGGAGAGACTAGCACAACATTTCTGCCTAAAAGAACACTTTGTAATAGTCACAACACTCTGCTTAGCTGCAGTAACAGAATGTAGCCAGCAATTTTACATTAGTGTGTTAAACTGATACTTATTCTGTATTTGTGGAACGCATTCTAAATTAGATATGTGTGAAAACTGTAAAAATTGGCTCCGCTAATGATTCGGTAAAGTTGACCCTTTTATTTAGTGTGAGTGGCAGTATTCATGAACTAGAAAACACTGCTTAAAAGGATCACCCACCAGTTCACTTTTTGCTTTACAGTGTCCACTTCCCACCTCAAGGGTAACCTGTGGTCATCTGTCAAGTGGTATCTTGAATTTAGGAGCCACCCCATGTAAGGTAGGTAACCGTACAAAAGTAAGATCCTGATAAGGATGTATATTGCTTTCTTATTAGGGCATCAATGTAATGTCCTGCAGAAGTGCCTTGGAGTGTTTGGGGGGCCATTGTTCACTCTGCTAAATACACAGGGAATAAGAAAATGATCATTTGCACCACTGTGTCCCCACTCAAAATTGATTCTCTCTCTCTCTCTCCCCCCCCCCCTTTGATTTGCATTGAATCTAATCAAAACACTCTTAGTGGGTAGGGATAGGTAAAGTGGTTTTGGCTAAATTGATTTTGCTGTAAAATTACTGATTTGACCACAAAAATTGGAAATGCTGAATTTCACTCACTGAATTATTTTGCTGCATGTTGTTAATATGTTAAGCAATAGACATAATCCACATAGCTAACACACCACAATAAGGAAAGCTGACAGCTATTTTCAGAGTTAAATGAGATTTGCAAATTTCCAGCACATGGCTAAATAAGGATCATTTTCACTGAGTTAAAGTTTGAGAAATGTGCATATATGCTCCCTTCACCACCACCATTGCAGTAATCAGAGACAGGCGGACATAGGACCTGTTCGCTTCAGAACTGCTTCTATCCCCATACAAGTCTATGGAAATTCAAAATCCTCTGAAGCAGGTCAAATGCAGGTTAACTGCACCTGCATTGGTGAAGCTAGACATTCCGTCACCCTGGGCTCCCCCCGGGAGAAGTTCTCCATCCAAACCCCCCCTGCAGCCACCCCACACTCTTGGGCTATATTCTTCTTTTCTTAAGGCGACACCCCTCCTGATCCACTGCAGAGGTGAGGCTTCAAATTGCCTCAATCTCCAATGCTGCTTTGTTCATTCAGCAGCTGCTTCTGGGCTCACTTCTATTTTCCAGGTGGGGCCCCTTCTAATCTGTCATGGATTAGAGACTTGAATTAAGCCGCCGTGGAGGATCAGGAGAGGCGCCTCTGCACAAAAATAATTTTTACTCTGCAAAGGTATTTTCCTTCTGCTTGGTGAATGCGGTGAAAATTCACTTTGCATAGAATACCCAATCACATGCAAGAAAAAAAATTGTAATTTTTGCTTGCACATAATTGGATAATGGAAGTCAGCAGAGCCTCAACTCATTTACTAAACTAAGGGAAAATCAATCCCAATGTATCAAGGTGGGTATAAAAGTGTTTTTGATATAAAAAAATATTATATCAATATGGGAAGCTTTTTGCTTTTTTTTGAAAAGGTTTACCAAATATTCCCCACCTAAATGGAATTGGTCAGGACCTCTAACCAGCTCTTTTTGAGAAAAGTTGTCGGCTGGCATTTTATTGTACTAATCCCTTTTAGAAGGTGTTGAGGTGTTTTTTACTTCTGTTTATTTTTAAAAATATATACATTTTTCTTCCCCCCCCCCCACTAAATCTAGATTGGGACTGTGCACTCCTCAACAGCTTGCTAAGGAATAACTGAATGAAGTGAAGGATTTGCAGAAAATTACTTTTTTCCTCTTGAACATGAAAAATATGCCTCCACATAACATAACATAAAATGACCTTGGGGGCTATCAATTTAATTTTCATTTCTTATACGAATCTGTAGCTATGATTTCCTCAGATTCCGATTTGCAGCATAAGCTAACATAAAGCTGAACTCCAGGCAGATAAAAAAAGACAAAATAATACAGCTCTGTACCCAATAATACATCATTAAGTATGTTTTTTTTAATGCAAAATGTAAGCAGTGTAAGTACCTGAATTTGACTTGGTATCTGGATTTTGGAGTCCCTGTAGGGCTCAGACTAGGGGAGGGATAAGAAGCGTAGGGATCCAGTCAGTTGTGCAGCAGTACAAGGAGCATAGTGATAGCAGGAGAGAACAGAGTGACAGAGAGATGAGGCCATCGGTCTGCTGCTTTTCCTTTCACTGTCCAGTCACAGGCTGGGGGCAGGGAAGAGACCTGCAAGTGTTACGGTACTGCTGTGGATAAAATCCAGGTCTCCTCCCTCACCAGACAGGAGTGTGCTGCATGGCAGAGTTGTGTAAATCTCAGAACTGAATAGACAGAAGTACAAATCCTTTGGCACGTAAAACAGATCCCTTATATGTATTTCATCGGTGTACTTAGCTGTTTGCCTGGAGTCCAGTTTTAAACTGATATAAGCTTCAATGTTCATGACTGGTAGGTACAGCCACCTTGGTATATCGAACAGCTGTTTGCACACACCTAGAGGTATGTTAGTAAATAGATCAACTGCTGCTCCATATCATATACATAGCATTTCAATTATAGCAAACTTTTCTGACAATGTTTGCTAATACTCTTACAACTACTCTTTCCTGGTCAACAAACAGACTCCGAACATCAAATGTTTTACTGCAAAGATGGTCAAAGTAAAAAAAAAACCACAGAAACAAAATGTACTATGCTAATATCTTAAAATAGATGTGTTAATAAGACACTGATGAGTATATATTTATCCTAGAAATATGAAAAATGAGCATGTGTCAGAACAGTTTATTAATTACATACCTTACACACCAACATAACATACACTAAGGACTATTTGTTGCAGAAGGTTCAGATTATCCATCTGGGAGTTCTTGCAATTACCAAAATGACTGACATGTAAAGCCCAACTGCATGCAAATAGTAACTTTTAATTTTGGTAAGTGTGGGGAATAGTTGTTCAGGTTTAGGCCTCATTCACGCGACTAACAGCCAGCCCGTGCAGATCCGTGCTGCGTGCATGGCCGTATGGGGCCGCTCCTGGGAAGGACAGGTGCTGCGTGTGATTGCACGCAGCAGCCTGTTCTTCACTATGGGAGTACGCGGCCATGCGCTCACCCGAACTGCACGTCCGTGCTGGTGTGGGTACACGTACGCAGACAGGATGGATCCTGTCTGCGTCCGAGCAGGGACACCCACACGGACGTGCAGTTCAGGTGAGCGTACGGCCGTGTACTCCCATAGAGAAGAACAGGCTTCTGCGTGCAATCACCTGCAGCACCTGTCCTTCCCGGTTGTGGCCCGATACAGCTGTGCACGCAGCACGGATGTGTACGGACCGGCTGTTAATCACGTGAATGAGGCCTTAGGGGCGCCTACATGTGAAAACGATGATTAAGCCACACATATTACATATCACCATAAAAATCGGAGTGAAAGCATTCATTTTATGCTATCACTCACCTGTTAACTCTCTATTTTAATTACAGTAGATGAGCGATAAAAGCTTTTAAAATGTCGCCTATGGGCAATTTTGGGTACTGTAGTTATTTGCCATTTCATGGATGTGTGCAATGTTAAGGTTTGACATGTTTGGTATCTATTTACCTGACAAAATCTTGTATAATTTATAAAAAAATTGGGTATCATATTCTGTTTGCGTGCAATACAATTATTTTAGCCTATTTTTCCTAAAACTACTGATTTTATAAACATTTGGGCAAATATTGTGAAACTTAAAAAATAGCAGCTAGCATTTTTTCTTCATTCTTCAGGGTCTCTGCTTTCAGAAAATATATAAGCTGTTTTCAAGCCAAAAATTCAGATTTTATCATGTGTGTGCGAAAAAATAGTGCAAAGTAGTTAAATAAACCTGCCAATGACTGTTTTTTTAGTTTCTCATTAATGGCTGTTTGGTTGTTGTGTGTTTTGTACCGGAAGATAGTGTCTATTGGAAAAACATCCCTTCCTAAAATGTGTATGTATTTGGATCCAAATGCTATGTGTCAGACCACATTTCTTTCTTCCATTTCATTTAGTCCTAGGATTCCATTATTCTCAAGTCTGTGTTAAATATGTGCCAATAAATCAAAGTGCTTTCTGTCAATTTTGTCAGTTTTATTATTGCCTTCACAGTAATTATTAGAGAGAGGTTATTTAAAACAAAAGAAGGAAATAAAGTGGGTGTAGCTTGATGAGCACTTGATGAAGACACACATCAATTTGATCTCCTTAGTGTCAGTTTCCAGAAGTGAAAAGGTCTTATATAAAACTTTTGCTCTTACCAGGGTAATATTCTGTTTAACGTCCTGAAAATTAGATTTCCGAGAGTAATGTGAATTTCTGACCAGCCTATACCAGAACTATACCCAAATACAAAATACATAATACATCAGGTTATGTACACCTATTGCATCATTCAGAAAGACATACAGTAAGTATGGGCTTGATAAAATCATTACAGGTTAGGTGTACAAATCAGGCTCGGTTTTATGATCTATAGAAGTACCTCCTGTCCTGTCTACAGCTGTTTTCAAACCAGTACTCTCTAGGGACCAGAAGTATATGCATGGTCAAAACTTTTCTGTTTTTTTGCTTTGTTTATTCTTTGCTGTCTGTGTCCTGTTGGAGAGAAATCCTTTCACCTCCTTCTCCTGCAGATACAACAGAGGGGACTGGAAATCTTTTCAAATTGAAGCCAATTCCTCTCTTGGACAGTTGTCACTAAAACAGATGCCCCCATTGGGCCCTCTCACTCTCACATCTGGTGACAACTGTAAAACTTTGGATTTCCCATCACTATCTGTCTTGGTCATCAAGACAAGTAGAGAGGGTGAATCTACCTAGCAGAGACACAGACAGCAATACAAATTTGACAGGAATTCTATGCCTTACCTACTTTATGCAAAACTGAAAACAAAACAAAAATTGTCTATAGCCTTACTTAGAAATGTGACATGGCATGGAAACGGACATGCAGAGGTATCCCAACATATAGTATATCCAAGTGAAAAGAAAGGAGAGTTATAGACAAATCTCAGACAGCAGGCAGGTAGATAGGCAGAGGTTCCAGATATACTGTAGCTCCAGAGAGGTATTCACTTCTCATACTTGCAGATCTGGACATAACACTGATGTGCTGTAGGTAGTATGTTCAAATACGGTCAGATCTTCCTAAGCCGCAGCTGGACATTTTAAACCACTTCCCAAAGCAGTGCCCCTTTCTCATGCCCTAATCTATCTGATTAGGTTCTTTTGTCATCTGGCACTTTGGGTGTCTACATGACAGGAGAGTACAAAGACAAGTGGGAGAGGTTGATTTAATTAGACTTGATTGAATCACTCTGGTACGTCTGAACTTTTGGGTGAGAGAGAATTGCACAGCAGGTAGGATTGGATTAGGTGTGATTAAATTACTTTGTCTGTCTTGGTCTTGCCTGTGTGCCAAGGTGCTACTGGCTGTCCAATTTGGCTCTATAATTTGTTGTGAACTGATAACAATTAGGGAAAGTGCGGACTTGCTTTCTCATACTGATGTGCCCAGCTCCTTGCTGTTCTTCCAGCAGACATTTAACTAATCCTTATCCCAGCTGGAAGCTTGGATGGCATGTAACTCTAGCCAGGAAGGCTCTTGCTGTGTTGTATGTGTCACTTATCTAAATAATTATTCTGGAAATTATGCTTGACATTATAAAGTGGCTCAAGAAACTATTAAATGATTTGTATCTCGTTTCCTTTCTCACTGCGTTTGGCCTGGTGCTCCTGGAGGTATTGATAAAACATTAACCGAATTCAGAATATATTTAAAGGATGTAAATGTATGATAGTTTAATGAGGTGATGCAAATACCTACAGCACAAAGGACAAATACTACTTATACGCATGGAAACTAGTTTTCAGACTTTAGTTCTATCTAATTATTTAGTAAAGGAGTAAATTTGTACAAACTTGCAGTCAGCAAAACTGACTTTTGAGGAATAAATCAATCCTTTCGACATCAGTTATGTACAGTGTAAGATTTTTTTTATAATGCTTTATTTGAAAAGAATATAAATGCAGACACAATTTTTATCAAAATCTTTCCCCAATAAAAAAGACATCAAAACAACTTTATTTCAAACTTTCATGTTTCTAATTTACTTTTTGGTGAAGTGGATATTACTTCAAGTATATATGCTATCACTTAATGAACTTCCTTTTACTTGAGTGGGCCTTCACACACATATAATATTCCAGTGAGCCAGTTGCCTCTGTACGTCTGTGACCTGTGGAGAATCCCTTTCCAACCATACGGCTAATGTCACTTTCAAGATGATCAAAAATGACATTACTATTATACATAT
>NW_017307850.1:376424-395882 GCF_000935625.1 Nanorana parkeri
ATATATATATATTTTTTAATTTTCAATATTTCTTTACTGAAGTCAGGTTATGTAATATAGCAAATAGACATTTGGTATAAACGACCTACAGGTGTGGGAAACATTAACCAGTCAGTAGTTTTATACTATTATATTTTGATCAGGGCCTTATATTTATTCCAGAACAACTAAAGTTTCAAAGGGGAGCGTGAGTTGTCATTGAGTCATATTCCCAAGCCACCCTGCTAATTTATTCAAGAACTTCTTAATCTTAACACACTGTGGAGATCTTATCTGGAGATGACAAACCACATTTTAATTCATCCCTATCATCCCTTCTGTAGTGTCGTGGTTAGTACTTTGGCCTTGCAGCACTTGGGGTCCCTGGTTCAAATCACTATTTGCAAGAATTTTACTGGAGACTCCAGTACTTTAGTTTCTTCCCACACTCCAAAGACATTCTGGAAGGTTAATTGCTTCTGTCTAAATTGGCCCTGTATATATGGATTTGAGATAGGGACCTTAAATTATAAGCTCCTTGAGGGCAGGGACTGATGTGAATGTGCAACCATGTAAAGCTGTGAAAATTGTCGGCGCTATATAAATACCTATAATAATTGCCGCAGTCTTATATACCCTGGTGTACTGCCCCCTGAAACTATCTCCCCATTTTCTATGTAAATTTACCCCGTTTTACCTTATAAAAGTCATCCAGTTTCCCATCTTCTGGTTTTTTATAAATGCACCTTAATGGAAATTTGGTGATTAATCCATTCTCCTTAGGGAAGTTTTTCAAAATGTTATTAATAATAATGTGGATTTCACAGGTCTAAATGTTTGTCCTTTCTAAAATAATCTTGAATCTGTAGGAAAAAAACAAGCATGTCCAGTTTGTCCAAGTTTGTGGAAAAAACAAGTTAATTTCACTATTTCAAAGGTGGTCAATTTACCTCTAAATGGGATTCAACCATTAACAAGCCCTTATCTCTTCATTCTTGATAAACTCTTTAGAGTAATCCAGGCTTGTACCTGGGATTACCTACAAAAGGCTAATAATTAAAATGTTTGAAACCAAAACTGAATGTTTTCCAAAAGTATTTCCAGGCCCTAAAGTATATTTCCAAGTATTTATTTTCTATGCTCCTTGCCTCCATCTAGCAGCCATAATGAGGTATTACAAGAAGCCAAAAATATATATAGGGGATGGATGTAACCCCTGATAGATTTTTATTTCTGCCTATGTCCCTTTTGCAGATTTTTCCTCACTTCTTTCCTGGGGAAACTGTTTTCAGCAGGACAGGAAGTAAGGGTAAATATTTCTAATGGAGCCCTCAGTAGCAGGAAAAACCACTCAAGGATTCTAATTCTTCCCTACTCTGCTAAAAACTAAAAGAAAAGTTCTTGGTTTGATCTACATTTTAAGTTTATTTCTAACAGACTTAACCCCCTGGGTGTTTACATCAAAGAGCTGACAGGCTGCTAAGATTCTGTTCTCCGTAAAATTTTTAAAAAAAAAAAACATTTCTATGCCTTCTTTGTGAAAATTTGAAGATGTTCACCATAATTGTAGCTGCAGAGAGGAGCAAGTGATTGTTTTAAGGTGCTTTTTCTACTTATTGAGAATATATAAATACTTTAGTGTGTATAATGTAGGGAACTGGTTCACTTAAAAAAAAACAGTCCTATGTTTTTTTAACTGTTAGCTCTGGTTCCTGCCCTCTGTTACCCTGGAGTACCATCTCACTTAGGAACTGCTGTAAGGCATAATGAGGATGGCCATAGGCAGTCAGATGACTCAATGATAAAGATGATAAGGGTGATAAGACAGGTGGCCATTCTTAAATGACTGGTACATAACCATGACCTGCCCTGATCTACTTTCTAGTACAGATGAGGTATTAACTAATTAACCTAACTAAGGGAGGCTATGGAGCTCAGCCGCGGAACCCCGTTCTGCCTCACACACCCGAGACCTTCGGGTATCGTGCAGCAATGAATCCCGCCACTAGGTGTTGCGCATCACTGCACCAATCTCCCAAGAGTAATTTACCTGCCTGGCCCTAGCAACTAGCGTGTTCCCTATGGGTCTCTTGTCTTCATGAGCAGTAGGTTATATGATGCAGGTAACGGAGGTGGTGTGGTAAGCAGGGTATGAGAAAGAGTAATAGCGGAGCAATTACTATAGGGAGGTTATTAAGCAGGTGAGTATACCGCACTGCACCTGGCAGGCGGATCGGTTACTGTAATGCTAGGAGCGATATACACAATAACGATCAGTTCAATTCACAATCCAGTTTTGCTAGTAATTAGTATTTATCAAAGTTCTGACAGTATAGCAACTCAGTAACAGTTCACAGTCCCTGGTTGTACAACAAGCACCGCCAATGAATTACCACCGGATGGCAGTGGAGAGCTACACAGTATACTTGCAGTTAGTTGTTTCTAAGGGAGCTGATCCTCTCCATAGACCAGTGAGTCCCTGATTGCATGAAGAGGCTGCAGAGTACTGCCAAGGATCTGCTCGAGCTGCGAGGGGAGGTATGGTAGAGGGCTCCGTTGTGCTACGAGGCCAGTGAAGGCCTGGCGTCCGCATTGATTGCTGGAACGCCAGAAAAGAGAAAGATTCATGCTTAAGAGCAGGAGGGGGCGGAGCCGCGTGACGCCATCCGCCCGGGGGCGGAACCCCGCAGCGTGTCCGTGACGTCACACGGGTGAGCCGCCGGGAGCCGTTACACCTGTTGGGATGCACCTGTCCAAATACTAATTTCCCCAATACCATTTATTGGTCTGTGTGAACACTCATAATTTTGCCTGTGTGTTTGTAGGTA
Source organism: Nanorana parkeri (assembly GCF_000935625.1). Classification (NCBI taxonomy): domain Eukaryota; kingdom Metazoa; phylum Chordata; class Amphibia; order Anura; family Dicroglossidae; genus Nanorana; species Nanorana parkeri. Next base: position 379,232 of record NW_017307850.1, read on the forward strand.
CCTAAATGGGGTGTATAATAAACAAACAAAAAAATTAACTTTTTTTCTGTTTTGTGGGTGAATGTCAAAAGGGCAGATTTCTATAAAAGATTCACTGGTGAATTTGCTAGTGTATCTTTTATAAACATACCCCTTAATATGCAATAAAACAGCACCATGGGTTAACTAAAGAGATAGTACAGGACAATGGGACAGGTTCACTGGTAAGAAGAACCCCCTAGGTATACTCACTTCCCTGCACTGCCACAGTCCCATTCCTCTATCAGAGTTGAGAGATCAATCCCTCTGTAAGCTTCATTTCGGGTGGTGTTGGTGCCTACACCTGTTTAACTGCTTCCTCCTCCTTCCATGACAGTATTCAGGCATGGTAATTGTCTACTCAGGCTGAGCACTGCATTCTGGAGGTCACATGTTTGTTTATACCCAGAGGGACCACATTTTTTTTAAGGGTTTCATTTTTTTAATGGTTCCAAAAGAATAGAGGGGAAGTGTAGGAGGGGAAGTATCAGTGGGTGAATGGGTTGTTCTTACAAAAAACAGTTACTTTTAACTTAATGGGCTAAGGCATAGTGTCTCTTTAAGGTCTATTTGTACACTATAAACAAGATGTATACATTTAGTTAGTTAAAGCTCTGTCTATGTAAGATGTTGTATAATCCCATGAAAGTTTCCATATTCTGCAACAGAAGGTGAAAAACTTGCCATTTGCGGACGTTGCCTCCAGCATTCTATTTCCTCAGATCTTCTGCAAACAATCTGCTTTGTAAATTATTATAAGAAAATAATTGTGAAATAAGAACAGGCAGTGTTTGATTTATGTATGTGTACAGTGTTCTCTCCTTTGTGTTCCTGGCCCTGCTGGTTTCTGCATCACAGTTTAAACATGGGACCTTCAACCTATGTTTGCACTGTCCCAGGTATTGATATTTTCATTATAAATGTCTTTGTAGCTCACACATAGCACATGTAATCATGCTTACATAACCATGCATCTCTGCGTAGTCGAAAGAATAAATGTCTTACCCAATGTGGTATATGATGTTGATCAGCTGTTATGGATGTTGTGTTTCTATCTATGCTCTTACACTTTACCAAGACATTTTTTAAATAGTCGAAAGCAGAATGTTTGGGATTTATATAATAACCCCTTTAGCTATTTCAAATTTTAAAGATACAAGTTTTCAAAGCATGTTTCCTCTAGTCAACAGTATCACTTAGAGCTTAACTCCAGACAGAAAAAAAAAAAACTTAACTGAATAAAGTTGTGTATTTAATAAAAAAATGCATTTTTAATGCAACTTGTAACATGATTGTAACCACTTTTAAGACACCAAGGACTGAGCATAGGTGTGCAATGCAAGTTGATTGCTGCATCATTAATTAATGTTCTCATGGCATGGAATATTGTGTGTGAGAGCATCTAAAGGCATCTCGCAGTCACAAACTGGTTAAAATCATTAAGTGTATTTATATTTAAGTTTTTTATTAACTCTTTTTAACTTTTTTTTTTCTTCTTAAACAGTTGTACAAAATTGCAAATGCATAAAAAACCAGTGTGCACATATAGATAGTACAAATGATGAAACAATGTATAATAACAAAAGTACAGAGACTATGGTGTAGAGGTTAGAGCACAGGATTGCCATTGTCAAGGTCAAATCCAGGCATGGGAGAGAAATGGATAAAAAAAAAATGTCTTTGCTTTTGAATTGGCATTTCCTATTGACCTAAATGACTAAATGTCATTTTTTCCCCTAATGATGCATTCATATATATCAAATGCTTCTATGGCAAAAGTACAGAGACTATAGTGTAGTGGTTAAAGCACAGGATTGCCATTGTGAAGGTTGCTGGTTCAAATCCAGGCATGGGAGAGTAAAGTTACGAATTTCGGCAGGACTACCGCTAACGAATTTCGTCCAAAACTAATTTAATTTCGGACCCGAAAAACGAAACGAAACTAAACAAATTTTTTTGTTTCAAAACGAAACGAAACTAAACAAATTTTTTTTTTTTCAAAACGAAACTAAACGAAACTAATTTTTTGCTGGTGCACATGTCTACTGCAATCTGAAATATTTGTATTGGAGTTCATCACGTAAGCGAGCTTGGAGCGGTTTCTAATTCAGAGATGATTTGAGGATCTATCATCATTAATAGATATAGTAGTTAAATGTATTTTAAATGCAAGCAGTGTATGTACCAGAATTTGACGTTGTATCAGCATTTTGCAGTTTCTGTGTATCAGGGCTGGAGTGTGAGAGGAGGAAGCCGATCAAGGAGACAATCACTTCATGTGAATGTAACAGAGATATGAGCTTGTCACTGTGCTTTTTCTTCTTTCTCTGTCCAGTCACAGGCTGGGGTGGGTTTGGGACAACCTGCGCACAGATGAAGTGAGTTCAATTATGCTTGACTTCAGACTAAGGACATCTACTGGCAGAAAAAAGTACTGCTGGGGAGATCTCTGGATTGAAGCTGAATATTGCAGCAAAGACTGGTTTCGTTAGTTTTATACTTTAATGGGTTGTTCATTTTTATTTTGCTATTTCTGGTTGAAGCTCTGCTTTAATAACCATTTTCACCCTTTAGCACTACCATTTAACACTACCATTAATACTATGTTTTATGGAAATCTTTGCATGTTTTACTGTAAATAACATACATGTCACATTTGAACTGATTGTATAAAAGAATCATGCTACTCAGGAAAAGAACTCCCACCAGAAAAGGTGGAACAGCCATATTTGCAGTTCTGCTTGTGCCATTATTTCATTACAAGCTTCATTTATTGAGAAGGGAGAAGATTTAATCAAGTCACAAATAAATGCTCAAATCTCTAGTGTTACTGATGGTTGGAAGCTCTTGATATTCTCCCTAAACTACCTCAGGCATCATATCTGTTAGGGTTGCACCGATACCGGTTTTCCGGTATCGAGTATGAGTACCGATATTTTTTTTCTGTATTCACAGATACCGAATACCAATACCGGAAGTCCCATGTAATGCCTTGCCACCCGGCTTCCCGATTAGCAGGGAAGCCGTCTCAATGCTTCCTCATCACCAGGTGACGAGAAAACGTGGAGCCGGCTTTCTGTCCAATCAGGAAGCCGGGCACCGTGTAATGATGAGGGAGCATGAAGCTGGCTTCCCGGCCAATCAGGAAGCCAGGTGCCGCATCATTACACTGCGCCCGGCTTCCTGATTGGCCAGCTTCCCGACCAATCAGGAAGCCAGGCAGCGGGTCATTACACGCTGCCCGGCTTCCTGATTGGCTGGGAAGTCAGCTCCATGCTCCCTCATCACAAGTGACGAGGGAGCATGATTGGGTATTTTTTGACAAGTGAAAATTCATATTGAAAGTTATAATGCTCTACTACTATTACTACAACTACTACTATTACTACTACAACTACTACAACTACTACTACTACTACTACAACTACTACTACTACAACTACTACAACTACTACTACTCTACTACTTCAGTAAATTAGGGTTGGTGTATCTTTTCCTCCTAGCAACAAATTAAATCTCCCTGGCATGTTCTATCACACCCTAGCATCGCGAAGGAGAAGAGCTGATTTGTTGCCAGGAGCAAAGTGCAGGCTGTTAAACACTTCATAGATGAGGCCCTTTATGTTATGTTATGTTTTGCAGACTAAAAGGTCAGAGTGTGAAAATATAATAGAAATACAGAAGGTATAAAAATAAATAGCTATACTGATGAAAATTATAATTTGATGGTGCTGTATTTATTCATTCTGACTTTTCTGAAAGGTGAAATTATGATGTGAGCTGCTGCTCTACAATTTGTGTATGGCAAACATAACTATCCTATCAAAGCTAGACAACTGAAAAGACTAATAAGAAAATGTGTTTTTTAATTTCTCAGAAGTTTCATTCATAAAGTTTTAAAATCAATATTCTTGAAATCCTCTCATCACTTGCAAAATGACACTTCTGTTTTGATGCCTCTCTCTTGTAATTTTCATAACTTTACATCTCACAAGATATAAATATAATTTATACCTAGGATATGCCACAAAGGAGACTTTAAAGTAGTATATTATCAGGATAGGATTCCAGATAAGATTTTAACCACTTGTGTCCTGGGTGCCATTTAAAAACAGTGCTGTATCTCTGGCTTTAAAATAGCACCCAGTCATAGTAGCTGTGGTGGGTCCTGGCTTATGATTGCACCCTGGTACCTCGTACCATCTTTACTGGATGGCCTGGGATAATGTACAGTTAAGACAAAAAGTAAGTACACCTCATTCAAATTGTTGATTTGTTTCCACATATTTAAACAGACAAACATTAAGAAGGTGATCAACTTTAACAAATTACACATAACATTGACATGGTTTATTTATAGTCCTAATCTAAAAATGTATACAAAATTTACCACCACTTCAAATCAATACATTTTGTTTTAAATATAGATTTAGGTGTTCCAGGTTATGTTCCAATGATTAGATCCTCCTTAGTATGCAAGTGGAACTTGTTTTATTCATACCTTAAATACAGTATCTAGCATCTGGTGTTCTCTTGTGAAGTGTCATTAGACCCAAATAAAAGGAGCTCTCCAAGGCTGCCAGAAAGAAGGTTTTTGATGCCTATAAATCTGGCAAGGGATTTCAAACAATTAAAATTAATTATTCCACTCTAGGGAAAATAATCTACAAGTGGCATAGTTTTAAAATAACTACTACTTTGTCCAGGACTGACCAGACCAGACATTTCCGCCCAAAAGATGACTATTTGATAGTAAAAGAAGTCTACAAGAAATCCAAAATTTAATCAAGGGTTCTGCAGGGAACATTTGGTGTTAGTGCATGCATGGAAAATGATAAAGAGATTGCACAAGTTTAACCTGAGTAGGATGTGTGCCAAGAAAAAGCCTTTGTTGTCCAAAAAGAAGATTTGAGCAGGACTACAGTTTGCCATTGGACATATAAGTAAAGGCCAGGCCTTCTGGAACTATGTACTGTGAACTGGTGAATCTAGATAGAGATGTTTGAACACAGTACCAGTAGACATGTGTGGCACAAACCAAAGATAACATTTCAAGAGAAGAACCTTATGCCAACCTTAAATATTATGGTTTGCACTTGCTTTGCTGCTTTAGGGCCTTGGCAGTTTGCAGTCATCAAGTTATTTCTAAATCATGTTAAAGTGTGCTTGATGTGGATGGGAGGCCATCTACCTGAAAGTTTAAGTTGAACCGGAAATTGATGTTTTAACATGATAATGATCTGAAAAACACTAGCAAATTCACCAAAGAAAGTCTTAACAAGAAGACATTGTGGGTTATGGTTAAATCACATTGAAATATTGTGGGAGGATTTGAAACATGTAGTTCACACAAGGAAACTTACAAACATCATACAAATGAAGGGATTTTGTATGGAGGAGTGGTAAAACATTTAAAGACTGGTGGACAGTTATGCAATACACCTAGAAGAATCCATTTTTGCTGAAGGGCACAATAATAGCTTCTGAGGCCAAGGATGTACTTACTTTTTCAGCAGAACACCATTACATTTATTGATATGTTTTTTGAATAATTTATTGAAAAGCCAACATTGTGGCACAAGTTGAAAAAGTCAACAGTAGGGTGTACTTACTTTTTCACATGACTGTAACTGCTCATGGGCACGGGAGTGTATCTATCAGGTTGCTAAGGTAAGCCAATATTATACGCTGAGTTGCAGTGAAAAATTTGAAGCAATTTACTAAAAGGCAGGTAAGAAACATTTATTCCAGAAGGGACATAGTATGACTTTCCTGTAATAAAAAGCCTTTTAAGTTCGAGTTTAAGTGAACTTGTTGCTTTCCCTGCATGAACAAAGCACAGGTTCAAAGCTGAACTCTGGAATTATTCCCTCCATAGATAATTGCTGAAATGGTTTTAAAAAAACCTAAGCTAAAACTGAGTCTGAGTCTTTAATGTTCTTCTCTATGAAAAAGGAGGGTCATTCTTCAGATGTCCACCTCAGTGTCTAGATGATGTAGACACTTACTTTTATCATCGATTTATTATTCCCAGATGGTATGTAAAAGTAAAATTTGCACTTATATGATATCCTTTTAGTAAGATGTTGTTGATTATATTTTATGATTGATATCTGGGACTAAATAAATGTAAAAGCTGTGTTAGGAAAGATTGCAGGTTAGTGTATTCTTTTCTGATTTTTCCATTTTTTCCTCATTAAATTATAGGAAATAGAATATTTGTATCAAAATCTGTTATCAAATTAAAATCCTATCTTTCCCAAATAGGGATGGGATTCTGGTTTGCCGCAACCATGGGTGAGTGACGAATCTCAGGGATTAACAAAGTTTGTGATTTACAAATGTATGGCCAAAAAGTTTGCAGGTTTGCCAACAATAATAAGGAACCAATTATAATGCAGTAAATAGTCTTCATCTCTAGTCAGCTGAGTCACAAGAGTCAATACTTTAAAGAAATGGATAACCCTGCCTCCTCATTATAAAAGGGTGGGCTCACAGCAACAATACAGGTCTGTGTAGGAAGTGATATTGTTTTTTTTTGTTTTTATTAAGGTATTGGTACATGACAGTGTCCCATGGCAGTGCCCAGCTTCCGATTCCTTTAGTGTGACAATAGCTTGATTATTGGCCTAACAATTGTCTAGAATAACAACATTCACCCCCTATAGACATCAATAGGGCTGGCCTTGAAGTTCAGAATCATTGAATAATACAATGTTTTTGCAAAACTGTTCACGAACTGAACCTGGGCAGATTTACTTATCCCTAGACTACAAAAGTGTGGCACATAGACATCTCCAGAATGAAAAAAGGGGTCTTAGCCATTAGGAAGGCCGGGAATGGAGTGAACATCCACTAGAGATACAGTAATACCATTTTTCAAGACCGTGTATGAGCACCGATACTTTTCCTCAAACACTAACCTATACCAATTACTGTTATTTTTTTTTTTTACTGTCATGTGATAGTTTTACTAAAACCATATAGACTAATGATTTTAGGACAAGGATAAGGTGGGTGAAGGGTGAAGGATGGAGGGCCCCAGACTGAAGGAAGGGGGACCGCAATGTTGGCTGTTACTGGGGCCCTCTTGCTCCTCTCTGGGCCTAGATTTGTAGTCACTCTACAGTTTGGAGTCAGTGTTGGAGCGCCAGGGCCCAGTCGCAGCAGCGACCGCTTCAATCCTGGTAGTTCTGCCACTGACTTCAAGCTGTAGAGGGACTACAAATCTGAGCAATACATTATACAGCAATGCAGAATGGCACCGGCTACAGAGGACCTCAAATCACAGCAATACATTATACAGCAATGCAGAATACCATCATCTATAGAGGACTACAGATCTCAGCAGTACATTATACGGCAATGCAGAATGTCACTGGCAATAGAGAACTACAATTCCCAGCAATACCTTATACAGCAATGCAGAATACCACCAGCAACAGGGCCCCCTGTCTTCACCCTCTCCTGGCCCCCCTCTTCAGACACCCCAAGCCCCATGTACCAGTCTCCACTTACCCAGGCCCCTCCTGTACCAGCCTTCACACACCCTGGCTCCCCTCGTACTAGCTTTCAAACACTCCCAGACACCCCCTCCCCTCAATACCAGCCTCAATACTAGCCTCACCTGCAGCACCTTCTCCTTGGCAGCCAGGTATCAGGAGGGAGAGTTGCTCCAGTTGCCAGCAGCAGCCAGTGGAGCACAGGAGCGAGTCTTCGGTCCTCTGCTCTGGGTTGCCGGCCTGATGTCTTCAGGCAGAGTATCTCATGAGGGGAAGATGTGCGGTCAAAAGAAGTTCTGTAAACACAGGCATTGGGGGGTTACCAAAAAGGCTGCTGTGAGGTCCCCAACAAGTGAGGGACCTAAAGCAAACGCTTTGCATAATTAAAGTTCTGGTATTGGAGCATTTGCATGAGTATGAGCACTTATGCAAATGCTCAATACTGGTATCGGTGCATCACTAACATCAACTATAAAATGTTCTAGTCATGTTACCTAATGCTGCAGCAACAGTGCTCTGAGGTGCTGATGTCAGCATATTCAGTCATAGTAAGAGCCAGTGTTGACTTTGTTTTTTGCTTCAGACCTCTTCTCTCAAGTAATAGCAGCATGAATCAGGTCAACTGCAGGTTGAATGAACCTGAATTATCTCAAACTTATGTAAAAAGCCTGCTGCACTTCAACATTGGCCCTAACACAGCTGACATCAAAACCCACCATATAGAGTTGCTGCCTTTCAGCTTCAGATCATATATTGCCTAATAAGAGAAATGCATGCTCTCATAGAAACACTTCATATGTCTGGGGTTTCTAACACTACAGGTTTTTAGTGAGTAAGGCTGTCAGTCACCCCAGATTTCATCTTAAATGTAAATTTACACCCAGGCCCTTGTTAAAATGCCATGTTAAACCTTAAAAAAAGCTGAAGGATTAGAAAATGTATTTACTTTAGATGGTGATAAGTGTGATGTCACAATCCTTCCAATGAGATCCTGGGAACACAGTAAAACAGTATTCCATATCTCACAAGACAACACTCCAGCACAGCATGGGAGCATCTTCTTAAGTGACCTTCAGTGTTCCTAGTTTCTCACTGGAAGGATGGTGATGACACCCTTGCCTATGAATCTTTCCACTGTAGGGAAAATAATCTACAAGTGGCATAGTTTTAAAATAACTGCTACTTTGTCTTGTCCAGGACTTACCAGACCAGACATTTCAGAGCAAAGAATGCCTAAAAAGCCCCAAATATGTTTTTTTTGTACAAGTATTATGTGGTGTTTGGACAAATGTGGGGGTGGGCCAATGTGTAATAAGGGGACCATGCATTTTGTGTGTTATTTTTTATAATGTATTTTTTATATTTATTTTTGTAATAGTGATTATTATTATTATTACTACTATTATTATTATTATTAATAATAATGTGTTTATATAATATTAATAGTAGATGTCCTTCAACAACAACACAACATAAAGTTTATTTACATTATTTCATCCATACTTTTTTAAAGTAATTACTTATATTTTTTATTTAGCTCATTTGAAAGGATGTAGAGATACAGATATTAAATTTTTCCAAAGTCAGACAAGTAGAGGATTAACTGTCATCGGGGAAATGTAAATCTATTTTCTCTAGGATGAACAAATTATTTCAATTTATAGTTGTAAGAAAAGAAAAAGTAAAATATATGATCTGGAAACAGCTTGTTACTAGCTTGAAAAGATTTTGAAAATCTTTAGCTAATGTCATTCATTTATCCTTGTCCCATTTAGAGAATGCTTTTTCTCTCCAGCACTATACAGAGCTGTAGTTTACCTAAACTGCATTTACATTTCTCTTTTAAAATCCTATAATACAGAATTCCTAATAAGAAATATTTTTCATGTTAGATAAAATAAGAATAATTTAGCTGCAGAGTATTTATTATTGTTGAGTAATATCTCTTTTTTTTAAATGGAGTTCCAAGGTCCATTTTAGTTCCCTGCAATCTTCCCCCAATATACAGCAAAATGTTAAAACTCACAGTGGCCAGGGGGTGACCTGGCTGTCAACCATAGGGGGGCTGGCTGCAGAACCCGGACAAGTCAGCCAATACCTGTTGATGTCACATAAGAAGCTGCAGTGCGTAACCTAGGCCGTGGCAGTAGATCAGCGGATACCAGCAGCAAAATGCTAGATTTTCTGGGTAGATGAGCATGTTTTCTAGTAAGAAAAACAGGTAAAAGGGCAAGGGGAAAAGCAAGGGAGGGTGATGTTCCCCTTTAATGTAATGTGTAGATCTGAAGGAACCAGTGCAGGATTGCTCTTTTGTGGAATACACTATATTATACCTATACTAAGTATAGGGTTAGGGACTCATGTATCATGCTTACCAGTCAGGAGATTTTGGGGTATGACTAAACACTGAAAACTAGAGACATGAAATATACAAACAAGCAAACAGACACAGATAGAGGTAAAAAAACAAATAAGAATACCTTGTTTATTACCAAATGTTGTACATAAGTTGTAATTTTCTGTTAAGTCACAGAAGTGACACATGTGACACTATAAGGGTTCAGGGGAAGACTGGGAGCCATAGGCTTAGGGGCCTGGTAGTATTTTACGGGTAGCATTACTTTCACTGCAGCGCTCAGTATTTGGTCACATGACCCTTTAGAGTTGCAAAGGAAGGTTGAGTGCTGAAAGCCTTCACTCTGGCAGACTTTATGATCTGAAAGAAGTAGGTAGCTGTTTATTGCTTACAATGGTCCATTGACTGTGGGTGTTGCTCTCATTCTGACTAAACAGTGAAATATCTCCATTCAGGGCCACAAACCCAACAAATATTATTTGTACTGGCCTGGAGAAAAATGTCCTCCGTTCTCCTAGCCCGGTCTTCTTTTGATGAGATTGATTTGCTAAAGAAGTTAAGGGTGGTCACTTAGCAAAGTTCATGTTCACTTTGTAAAGTGAATGTGAGTAAATGAGGTTAACCTGTGTTCACTTTGAATATCCATTTGTGTGCTAGCAAACGTACTGTTCTTCCCTCACTCATGATTGGGCATTCAAATTGAATAGTTTTGCCCTATTTACTAAAAATGTACTATGCAAAGCGAACTGGGATAGTTTTACTATTAGGTGCAGTAGTCTTAAGCCTCTAGATAGTAAAGGTAAAGAGGTTAATGGCTTTAAAATGTTCTTCGCATTATCATAAGTAATAATACAGACATCTCATATTTGCTTATGTACACACGGGGGTTGATTTGCTAACAGCAAATAGGCAATGGAATTAGCACTTTTCAAGGGAGTTTTCCCTTAGCTCAGCGAATGTGGTCAAAATTTACTGCAAAAAATACCCAATCACGTGCAAGGCTTACTAAAAGACTTACGAATGTTTATTAAAGAAAAAAAGGAGTAAAGATTAAGTTAAATTAACCAATCATGTGAAAAGCAAACTCCTGTTTATTTATTTCAGCTGCAAATGACTGGTTAATTGAAGTGAATCTTCACTCTTTCTTTGAGGCAACATACTAAACAATTTTAATAAACCAAGCTCATTCTCGCAATAGTCTAAAAGTGCCTATACACCTTGCAATCATTGGACGAAAATTTTCGCCCGATGATTGAACCGTCGTACGATTTCTGTATGGCGGCCCGATCCTGCCCCGACCATCGCACAGTTCAATTAGCGGTCTTTAGCAGAAATCACCTGGATTAATTTTTGTTAATTGACCACACGGATTTTCATTCGCGCATGAGAAGTGTTAATGGTGCGATTTTTGATGTACGAAAACACCACCAACCTTGCGAATTTCGTACGATTCCACAGAAGTTTTCTAGCCTGCTGGAAAATCAAAAGTCGTATGAGTGTACAGTATTTGTGTTTGTATACTGCCCATCAAGCACGTGAATATCATGATCGGAAATGAAAATCGGCCAATATTCATTAGGTGTATGGGCACCTTAAGTCAGTAGTAAAGCAAGAAAATGGTCTGTGTTAAAGGCCAGCAGATGGGTGTTGCTTTGGGCATGAAAGTTTGTTGCCCTACAGGCTTCAGTGATTTAAATCCTGCCATGAAAGGGAACATACACTTTGCTAAGAAAATCACCTGCTACGTTAATAAATTAAATTCTTGAGTATTCTATTAGCCTAGAAAATACAAAAAAACTTGTCAAATAAATAAAAATCAATTAAAACAGGAACATTATGTACACTGATAATAGTTTCAAAACAACTGCATACAATTAATGTCAGAAAACAAAACTGATAACACCCTGCTAAGGATTATACCGACCATAGACTTTGTCTATGGAAGGAAGGTGACTGAATTTCCATTAATCAATATTTTGTGAGGATTATCACACATAATTAAAAGTGACAAGAGGTCTTTGGATGAAGATAGGTGGAGTAGGGGACAGAGAAATACAAATTAAAAATAATCTGTCTAAAAGCTTTTTAACATTTGTATAGCAAGACAACTCCTCTTCGGTATTTGCCTCTTAAAGTGACGCTAAACTCAGGAGTTAAATCTTAAAAAAAGCATTCAAGTACCTGAACTATTAACATAAATGTAGCTTATGTGTGTATCACTCGGCTGTAACTCCTCAAATTATCTCTGAATTTCTACTGACAGTGTCCTTCCTTCTGGAGGGTGGCTACTTTTGTTCCCCATGGTCCCTGTGTGTTTTGTAAAGTAGCCACAGCTCCAAGATCAATCCAGTGATGGACTACAAGCTCATGATCACGTTTACTAATTTGTATTGAGATTGTAGTCCATTACGGGAGCGAGCTTTGGGCAGTGGCTACTTTACTACACACACAAGTATCATGGGGAACAAAAGTAGCACCCCTCCAGAAGGAAGGACAGTGTCAGCACCAATTCAGAGATGATTTGAGGATCTTCTGAGTGATACACACATAAGCTACATTTGTGTTAATATGGTACTTGAATGTATTTTTAAGATTTAACTCCTGAGTTTAGTGTCTCTTTAAAGGGGAACATGTACTTTGAGAAATATGGAGCTTGCTTTTGCTGACCACTGTGCATTAATATTAGTTGTTTCACAGGAATCCTGGCAGGGATCCCAGGAGACATCACTGACTATTTAGAGTAAATTACATCAGCCAGGTTCCATGGTGCTGCTGTTTACATTCCAGCAGTGACAGGAAATATTATTTGCGATTGGGAGTCTGGTGGGAGATGATTCATGGTGTGGATCATCAGGGCATCATTCATCGTGACTTACGAAGGATCTACATCACTAGATTATGTGGTCAATGTTAGATTTATAATTTCTAAGGTGTGTGTGTGTTTATTTACTATTTATTTTATGTGCGTACCCCTTACTTATTCATTTAGGGGGGAGGGTCAGATATCTGGGGCCCCCTATATTATAAGATGATTTCCAGATTATCATAAACCCCCCACATCCACCAGGCCAGAGGTGTGGAGATGAGGTCCTTGTCCTTATCAACATGGGGACAAAGTGTCTTGCCAGGGGGGCCCCTCACTGCCCCTCCCTTTCCTAGCCAGTTGGGCTGCATGCTTGGATTAGGGTCTTGATTTTGGCACAGAGCCCACACACTTATTTTGTGTGTGGGCCCCCCTCAACATCCATAGCAAACCCTTACCCAGGCATGCAGCCTGGGTGGCCAGGAAAGGTATGTGGGGGGCTGATAAATTTAGGTCCCCCCACTCCTGAACCATACCAGGTCACACACAGACTAAAAAAAATAAATGTGTGGGGTCTTCTACCCAAAGTACAATTCTTTCATAAATAGGATGTTTTCGAAGAAGGAGCTTTGACAGCCTCTAGTTAACAGGGAAGTAAGTTCTTCTTTTTTGCTGGAATTATCTTTGGATGGATTTAGCCATGAAAATAACAAATTGTATAGTTACAATGTTAATATTCTTAAATTACACTTCTGATTTATACAATTGTTATCTCTTGATGTTCCAATTCAATAAATCAGCTTTAATAACAACTTGAATGTCCATTAAAAAAAAAAATATATATATATATCGATGCGTTTATATTTGATTGACTTCATATAAAACCTTTGAATAAAGTCATATAAAGTTGAACACAAATGCACATCTCCAGCTATGACACTAACATTAAGAAAGGTCACCTAATGCAAATAGCTAATTAGCGTACAAAAGACACAGGGGAACAGGGATTATTGCAACTTTAATGTATGATTTTGTAATGATGTGCCTTCATCTGATGTCTACTTACGTGCCTTTTAATGGAAAACAATGCATTGAATGGCAGTGCATTAGAGTATTAGCCATACTATGCAAATGGCATTACACTTTTTCAAATGTAATATTTAAAGGCATTTTATTATTTTAAAATATGTAAGTATGTCATTTATTTTTTTTTATATATAACAGGTTTTCTTTAAATCCAACTACATGATAAGGGCCTTGATCTCCACCCCATGTATTAAAACATTTTCAGTATACCTTTTTCCCCCCAAAGGGCCCCCGGCCAATCATATAGCATCCTGGTTTCTTTTAATTTATTCTCTCACTGCATTGGTGGGCTGTCATTCTGCTGAAGAAAATGGAGCTCACGTGAGCATGGTTATCTACAGGAAGTTGGGTGTCATTCATTGAAGAAGAGGACAGCCAGCAGTGGGAAAGGAGGTGGACTGCAGTAGTGGAGTGTTAAGAAGGTCAGTACTCCTATGAAATGTTTTTTTTTTATTTTAATTAGAGTTCTGCATTAAGTTAGCAATCATATTGTTTTCACTTAAATGTTCTGGTATTGTTCTTATAGTTGTTCAGATCTTGCTTTTATTCAATCTACTCAAAGGTTACTACTCCACTACTTTTTCCTTAGATCTATTTACTAAACAAATAAGCAAACAAAGAAGCAGCTTTAGCAACTTTTGAGGCATAGATTTTATGAAAGAACAGTACTGCTATATCAGAAATATAGATACACAGAGGAGATGTAACGTTAAAACAGCACCCTGGACAGCAACAACATTTTATAACTGGAGAGTGTGCTCCTTCCATGCCCACGTTTCTATTTGCACTAAAGTTACTATTCATACATTCACAAAGTATTTTTGGAGCAGATGATTTTTAAGATTCTTAAAGTGATGCCTCATGTTTAGTAAATTAAAAAGGTTGTATTCTTTGCAACCATCACAACACAAACAATCACCTTTACCCAGAAATGTTTATAATTTGTCCACAGTAGTGCAGTGGCCTGCATCCTTGGGCTTTTTAAACCCTGATACATCTTGCACTATTGGAAATGTGTGTTATCTCAGTCAATAAACAGCATTGACTTTAATATCATGGAGTGCGAGTGACTACTTTAATCTATCTACATTTCACGGAGGCATCCGTTGTCACCACCGCACCCACCCAGTTGGATTTGGGTTTTTGTCCGGTCAGGAGTGCGATGGGACAGGAGGATTAAGTATTTTAATACATAATGAGAAATTCATGCTTTAAAGCAACCCTGGCATTCAACATGACTTGGAGTACCAGAAGCCTGAGTCCCCTTCAGTGCTCTTCTTCCTTACACTAATCCCTACATCCCTATTGAGTCCCATAGTGACTTTTTGGACCTGGCTTCTCAGTCTCACCAGCACCATATTTCAGATAATCTGTTATCTTGCTATTGTTTGCTGGATGAATTAAACCTGGCCTTTAAGATATACAACACCCACAACATTTTTGCATGTCAATGGTCAGCGTGCAATACCAGCCATCAATTGCAGATTGTGCTGCAAGAAAACTAGCAAGTGTGCTTCCTGTCATTATTATGTACATTTACATAATTCAGGAGGGCACATATCAGCTTTACTAAATCACATTTTTGTGTGAAAAAGTACCTTGTTTTTTAGCCAGAGACCAAGTAAAGTTTACTTGTGTCACTTGGTGTCTAGCTGCCAGGAGCCTATTAGTATTTCATATAATTAGAGACTGCAGGGAGTCTATTGTTTTCATTGACATGGACCTTGTCTAGTAGAGTTGAAATTAGGTAAGGGGATTGGAAGATATACCATAGTGTAGAACTACTAATTAGGACACAGAGCATACATACACAAAAACTACACACAGCTTTCCAAAGCAGAACGACAAACTATGCATAGAAACAAAGGTTTAAAACATTAAACTGATTAAAACATTAAACACCAAGTTAATCATAACCACATGCAAATCTAAAAAGACATTAAAAGCCCAGTTGAAGCTTTGTATTTATTAAACATGTAACCCTGCAAAAAATGTGTTTAGCTTCGGATCGATTCTGATTTTTATTTCTTTTGCTATTCGGATTTCGTGTCTCTCTGAATTTTTGCTTTGGAAAGATCCACAACAGGAAATCACCTAACCATCACTGTAATGCAACCCCCAACAGCCCAAAATAAATCCGATTAGCCAGACAACGGTCACATGTCCGATTTAGTTTAATTGTGAATGAAATTCGGATACATCTGAATTCTCCTTAAAGGAACATTTGGATTAGTTTGCATTCGGACGTGTTCTAATTCGGATTCGGCGTTCGCATTCGGCATGCATTTGAATGTCCAATTTAACGAAATTCATACAAATATTAATTCAGAACTAAACAAGATTTACATGTCTAGCATTTATTACTGTAATGCGTTCAGGCTGCATATACAGCGATAAATACGCTTTTTTTACAAACAATGTGCCCCTTTTTTTCTTTCCTTTCTTTTATCTTGCCCTTTTTAAAAGTTTCTCCTTCATCTTTCCCTACTTTAGTTTACACTTTATTCTACACTTTTTTGCGTATCCCAATTTTTTAATACGAACCTCCTATAACTTACATACTTACTTCCCTTAAAAAGCTTTCACAGCCTACCATGTTAAGGGAAGCGCTAATATTAGGAATGTTCACGTATCTGTATTGGTGCCGATACTTGGCATTTTCATGAGAACTACCAGGGTTGCAGAGGTAGCATCTGTGACCTAGCTCTGGCGCTCCACCACTGATCTGAAATCATTAGTCTGTTTTGTTTTAGAAAAACTGTCACATGACACTAAACAAAAATGTATCAGTAATTGCATCTGTGAGTACTTGGACAAGCAGCGGTACTTGCACTTGGTTTGGAAAATTTGGTATCGGTGCATCCCTAATATATATATATATATTTA
>NW_017307850.1:402513-409580 GCF_000935625.1 Nanorana parkeri
ATATATATATATATATATACACACACATATTTTATCCCTTCAGCAAACCTTGAATCTTTTGCAACCATTGCACTTGGGGTGCTCTGCTGCCATTCCCTTCTACCATACCTTTAGGTTAGGTTCAAACCAAGGTGATTCAACACACGGATTGAGTGGTGCCATATTGCTCAAAACACAGATTTGTATTGAAGTCAGTGGAGGCTGTTCACACCTTTGCGGTTTGTCGCGTGGATGAAATAGCATTTTGTAGGTTATCGCACGCTACTCAATGCATAGAGATATCTATGGGACCCTAGAACGCGCAACAACCGCACGGTTTTCTAAGAACAGTCGCGCAAACTAAAAACTTGTGAAAACCGCTTACAAGCCCAGTCCACCTATGTGTGAACCTAGCCTTAAATGCTCTCTTCTCTATACAGAAAGCTAATTACGTCATGGTACTAGGAATATGTTTGAAAGAAAATACACCCGTGCTTGCAGTATGCTGGAAAGTCGGACTGCTGCACTTGCACAGAGCACAGCAATCAGGGTCTCCAGTGGTTCAGTACTCCGCCTGAACAGTGCTGCTCAGGGAGTGTGAACTGCATATTCAGTCTGTTTGCATTGCAGTAACAAATACAAAGGCTACAATTGGACTTTCAAAAGATTATAGCTTCCCCTTAAATGATTCAGTCATCCTGAAGAATGTGCATATTGGAAATCACATGAAAAAGACTATAGCTCCTCTTTAAAACTTTAATAAGCAATCAGAATCAGCAATCATGTGCATGGATTTTCACTGCGCTTTTCACAGACAATATTACAAATTTAAAAGAGATTTGTAGACAGTGAGGATTAGCATAGACTTTGTGTGCCCTGACTGAGCGAACGCCATTTCTGTAAGAAGTGAAAAATCCCAGCAGGGAGTTGGGCTTTAACAGCATTAGGTGAATCCCTCTGTGCACTTTTGTGGAAAATGATATCTGCAGCTTTAACTGTATTTTCTTAGATTAGATTGCTGCATTAGACAGTAGCAACATAAGGTAAAACGGATTTGAGGCTTTTGGGTTGTTTTTAATTTTAAAGCCGTCAAGAGCTATTCCTTTAAATAGTTTGAGAAACAATGGTCTATCCTTACTGCTTACTGATAGTGTATTGATAAATGAATAATGTTTGTGCTAATGTGGCATTTACAGGCTCATGTTGTAGCAATACATACTCATGCTATTTACAGCCAGTTCTACAATGTCCAGGAGGTTAATAATATAGCATGGCATAGAGATCCAGACCATCATACACCAAGTGATCCATGCAAAATAATGTCATTTTGCATATAATTGTATTAAAAAATACATAAAAAAAAAGGCATCATGCTTTGCAGTGTTCGACTGCAAAGAATGAAGTTCGCACTTCATTATGTAAGTTTGCAGTTCCATACTAAGGATCACCAACTTCCCTGCTGTAGGAGAAGAAGGAGAAGGATCCATGACATCGCTGAATTGGCTAGAAGACCCTTGGAGAATTTTTATTTTTATTTAGGGGGTTATTCACTATTGAGGCGAAAGATACAGCCGTAGCTTTGGCTGATCCTTCGGCTCTCTTTGGCCACCGGAGCCCTTCGGTTCAGTCGACCTGAAGGGCTGCTGTACGGGCTATTCACTACAGCCCGTACAGCAGCCCAAGACGGCCGAGCGGCTCAGGCGAGCCGAAAGCATATGCTTCGGCTAGTCTGAGCCAAAGTGACAGTCGTAGTGGGGAGAACGACCTGCTGAAGGCCGGCTGTTTGCCCCGAAAATGACAGCTGGGTGGAGCCAGACATGATGTCATGGCTCACTCCGCGCTGTTGTAATGCCAGATTAGCGTCCCCAAATGACATGGGGACCTTGATCTGTCTTTAAACAATAACAACTGGACGGAGCCGGCTGTGACGTGACGGCTGGCTCCGCCCAGTTGTTATTCATTGGTCGGGGCGTGCTAGAAAACTCTAGTAGGTATTGGCCAATAGTTAGGCAGGCGGAGCTAGCTGCCACTTCCTATTAACATACATTATATATTTGGTTTCAATTTACAACAATCCCAGAAAAGGGGGCTATTTTGAATCAGTGCAAATTGAACCGTTGTAAATATAAATATACAGTATATATACACCGTATATACAGTATACACTGCCTGGGCAATAAAAAGTAAAAAGTCACACACTTCAATATTTTGTTGGACTGCCTCTAGCTTTGATTACAGCACACATTCACTGTGGTATCATTTTGATAAGCTTATGCAATGTGACAACATTTATTTGCATCCAGAGTTGCATTAATTGCATTCCTTTTTCACCAAGTCTTCTCCAGCACATCCCAAAGATTCTCAATGGGTTAAAGGTCTAGACTGTGGGATGGCCAATACATGTGTGATGATGATATCTCATGCTCCCTGAACCACTCTTTCACAATTTTAGCTTGATAAATCCTGGCATTGTCATCTTGCAATATGCCCAATGTGCCATCAGGGAAGTAAAAATCAATTGATGGAAAAACCTGATCATTCAGTATATTCAGGCAGGCAGCTGATTTAACTTTTTGGGGACATAACCGTTCCTGAACCTAGACCTGACAAAGTGAAGCAACCCCAGATCATAACACTTATCCAAAGGAAGACTCTTACCTATTTGCTTAGCTAAATCCAGATGTTGACTTAAGAATTTATATGTCAAAAATTATTGGTAGAACCCAGAATTGTTTTCTTCATCATTACTTTTCCTTTATTCCGGCTTTTCCAAAAAGCAAACAAGATAATTAGGAGATAGGTGAAGGTTTTGGTGCAAATTAACACTTTTGGTAGTTAATAGTTAGTGATATGGTTACTACTACTTCTACAAGGTATTATCTGGGTTTGCTAGGGCATTTGATGCACATAAAGTGGATTTATATCCTTTGTGGCTATTGGAGAATATATTTATATGAAAGTTCTTGTGTCCGGAGTTCAGCTTCCAATAAACAGAGTTAGCAGTTAGTCAAGGTTTGATAACATTTCATTAGACAGGAGTGTGACTGAGCTGAGTAAAAGCTGGTAAATTTCTTAGGCACTAACCTAACTGATTGCCGTGTGCCAGATTTGTATAGAAGTTTAATTTTACTATTGCCTAAGGATTTGTCACATCTGTTCTTAAAACATGCAGATTGTTTAGCTGCTAATGGCCCAGTTTTCATATCCTCACACAAAATTGCTGGTATATGGGCATTTTATTATATACTTGTTTTTCAACTTTAGTTTTTCAAGTTGAGCAAACTAAAGTACAAATACAAATATGTATAAAAAAGAGCATCTCTAAAGCCAAACATTTTTTGGATAGAATGGCAAAGGGCTAGAACACC
Source organism: Nanorana parkeri (assembly GCF_000935625.1). Classification (NCBI taxonomy): domain Eukaryota; kingdom Metazoa; phylum Chordata; class Amphibia; order Anura; family Dicroglossidae; genus Nanorana; species Nanorana parkeri. The sequence continues at coordinate 405,861 of NW_017307850.1, forward strand.
TATTAAGGTTTTTATTACTGTCTGTGTATTTAGGAGATTCATTCTCTCTATTTTAACTGATGACAATAAAAGCAAGAACATTTTTTTTGTACTTTTGAATTGTCACCAGAACACCAATTAACAGGAAATCTTTCAATGGGTGCACTTATTCAGCTAACAACTGTCTTAAATGACATTTCCCTCACTTTGATTTTCTACAGGACAATATCTGGAGGGAAATCTCTTAAATGGGACACAGATGGTAAAAATTGGAGTTTTAACCCTGTCATACTGTAATTCAAAATGAGAAAAAAAATATCACCAATGCTATCCCCCCAAAAAAACAATGCAACTGTAACTGGAGCATAGCTGTAATGCACACATTAACATGTTAACATGTGTTACCCCAACACACTTGCGTGCATGTTATGTAAATTAGTGTGTTGTGATGCCATTCACTTTAAATGCAGGCAATGCAGCTCCAATTCTCATGCATTGCAGCACATCACATTATAGCACTATTGTGCATTGTGGGGCAATGTGTACGTAAAAATGCTGCCTGTCTTTTTTTGTCCATTCCAGTGTGTCGTTTCTGTCATTTTGAATAGGCTGCCTTAACGCAATGCATGTTACCACATTACGCAACACGCATTAATGCGCTTGTGTTCACGTAACACACAGGAATGGAGAAGTGTGAATGGACCCTTAATGTTCCCTCAGTTTACCTTAATGGCAGTTCTGTGTAATCCCCCACAAAATAACAATGCACACAGTTCTATACAGAATCAGTAGAAGGGCAGTAGGAGTGTACATCCTAAAATGTGTGCTAAATACATTCCTCTGCTTCCTGCATCACCTATAACATTCCAATGTCCAAGGCAGGTTTGAATCCAATTGGTGGCTGTGAAAAATTTCCTTAATAAAACTTACTTTCTTTGTCGTCCATTGAGGGACACAGGAATTCAGGAATGGTTAAACAGTCGGGTTATACTGCTGCTTACAGAAGGTTGGGACATTGGTAAACAAATAAACAAAAAAGAATTAAGCCAGCCCCTGTATAACTCTGTTTTTAACTGTCATGCTTCAGATTTTGACTAGTGTCTTAGTGTTAGGTACTTAAGACAAGCTTGCATTCCTGCTTCTCCTCCTGCTGCTCATCTACCTCCTTCTTCCCGGCCTGATCATCGGTGTTTGTCAAGCAACTGTCTCACCTCCACCACCTGTTGGCTAGTGGTGGTGAAGCCCAGGTAGCATCCTCATTGCTAGACTTCTCGCTCAAAAATTGGCCTGAAGGCCACACCCCGCCTCCTGCCAACCCCTGATTAGCCACAGCACGATCATCGTTCTGAGGCTTGAGAAAGAGGCTGTGCCTCGAAACGCATAGCAGCCACCGTATTGAGAGCCCTCTTCTTCGTACAGGTGTCCATCCCTTCAGACTTCTTTCCCCATCCGAGACTAGTCTTTCTTGAGTGACATCAGCCTGACGACATCTGCTGCACGTACTGAACCCAGTTGTTCACAGCTGCTCGCGGCTTCCCCTTTCCGGCCTGGCCAGCTGTGAACGCGTGCTGCTAGGGACCTTCAGAGTGCTCTCACATCTGTTACCACCTACCCCTGGAACCATCCATCCTCGGACTCTCTCCAGGCACCCACCATTGATTAACCACCTTTGACACAACAGCTGCCTTTCAACTGTAAGTCACACCATTCGTTTTTTACCAAACATTAGACAATATACAGTCTTAATTCCAGGTAGTAGCGCTCCTAACACTCGTTTTTACACAGCACGATGGCAACCTATTTAAACCTCACAAGCTTAGAGAGCTTGTGATAGCATTCTGTGTCCTAATCTTCTGACCCCATTTGCCTTGTCTCACTGAATACCTTATCTCTGATCCTGCCTTGACTGCAGACTGTCTCTGGATTATGTTTGTCTGCCTCCTGCCCTGACCTCAGACTACCTCAGGATTACGTGCCACCTAATCTGCCTCCAGACTGTCCTATGGAGACCCCCTGGCAAGGCAACTCTTTGGCTCAGCCTGATGATTGGGTACCCTTTCTGCTACTTTCAGTCCCTCAGTCGCCAGAAGACCAGAAACTTTAGCTTTGTGTCCTAAGACCTGGGGGCATCCAACCACTGGTAGGTCTGCTTGTCTTAAGGGTAGTTTCTGACCTATGGTGGCAGGATGAGTGTTATATTATTACAAGCCCCAAAAAACTGGTCCGACTGCTGGCCAGCCATGGATGCGGCACAAGCCAGTATGTTTGCAAACTGACATGGCAAGTACAGGATTTGTTGCTGCACATTTCAGAAATATTTAGGTAACTGAAGCAAAAAAGTTTGCAACTACTACAATGCAACATTTATCTTATCAGGTGCCGGACCAAGTGCAAAAGGAAAAAACACCTTGGGGCCGGCTAAAAAATGTTCCACCCAGTGTAAAGCTTGCATGAATTTCCAATGCACCTCGGTACCATCTAAGGGGTGTTAGAAAGGTATATAGCTGGGCTGACATTTTTTTAAATCAACCCACTTGTGTTAAGCTAACTCTGATAGTGCTCATTGTAGGGTGGAAAACTGTACAAGTGATATAATTACCACGCTGTAAAATAATATCATCACTATGTCAGGGACCAATGCATTGAAGATGATGCCCTTCATATTATTGTCACCAAGGTGTTTGGTTTTCCCTATAGCATTGTTATAGTCAAGATCTGCAGGTGATGACAGGAAATGTTGCGGCACTGTGTGTATTCTACACCAAATTGGGTGGCATTTGCCACAAAGAGAAATGTATCTATGTACAGATGAACCTATATCAGCTGAATAACTAGACTGCTAAGACAGAAAAATATATACCGGTTAAAAGAAGATAAGGAGTGAAGCAAACTAGAGATATGGGACTTTATGAGAAAACCTGTAAAAACATCATTTCTGTTTATAGTTGTACCGGAGAAAGCAAATTGGATGGGAGCTTGAAGTGCAATGGGAGCGGGACTTTAAATTACTGCAGTGGAGAACAGCTATCTTACAATCTACTTTCTTGTTGAGATCAGAGACAGCCAGAAAATGTTATGTGATAATGATAAAATAAGGGAGGTGGGATTGGAACCCTGACTTTTACACTAAATAGCAAATCCGCATCAAGTCTTATCAGTGCCTGCCTGCAGCATTGTCACAAATGCAGTGTTGACCGGCCCGCATTTTCAGGTGCCATGCAGCAAGTAGCCTTCTTACATTTAATCAAAAGTTGTTTTTTTTATGTACATGAGTGTTATTAGTTTAATGTAAATATTGTTATCAGTATGTGCCAATAGTTAAAAAAAACTCTGATTCTATGTATAGTTTGTAATTATATTGCCAACTGCATCAACTCATTATATATACAGTACAGGTTGTGTTCTTCAGTTAGTGCTTTGCAGTCCAGCAGAGCGATTGTACTTTACTCTTCCTCATTCTTGAAGGAAAAATGAGCAGGCTGCTCTCCTTTTGAACATGTCAATTGTCTGCCAGTTGTGCTGATCCACTGGCTTCAGCACTTTTTGAGCTACTCAACTTATAAGACTTGGCTAACAGCAGGAGACCTTCAATGTCAAGTCTGGTGGGCCATATGTGATGTGAAGGTGGAAACATTATACACACACATACATTTAGAGCTTAGATCAGGGGTGGGCAGCTGCGGCCCTCCAGCTGTTGTGGAACTACAAGTCCCATGAGGCATTGCAAGAGTAACAGTTAAA
>NW_017307850.1:409663-437334 GCF_000935625.1 Nanorana parkeri
TTTTTTTATGTACATGAGTGTTATTAGTTTAATGTAAATATTGTTATCAGTATGTGCCAATAGTTAAAAAAAACTCTGATTCTATGTATAGTTTGTAATTATATTGCCAACTGCATCAACTCATTATATATACAGTACAGGTTGTGTTCTTCAGTTAGTGCTTTGCAGTCCAGCAGAGCGATTGTACTTTACTCTTCCTCATTCTTGAAGGAAAAATGAGCAGGCTGCTCTCCTTTTGAACATGTCAATTGTCTGCCAGTTGTGCTGATCCACTGGCTTCAGCACTTTTTGAGCTACTCAACTTATAAGACTTGGCTAACAGCAGGAGACCTTCAATGTCAAGTCTGGTGGGCCATATGTGATGTGAAGGTGGAAACATTATACACACACATACATTTAGAGCTTAGATCAGGGGTGGGCAGCTGCGGCCCTCCAGCTGTTGTGGAACTACAAGTCCCATGAGGCATTGCAAGAGTAACAGTTAAAGGCATGGCTCCCAGAGGCAGAGGCTTGATGGTATTTGCCCTTAAAAGAGAACTATGGCCCAATCATTTTTGGCCATGCTCTATGCAGCTAGTTGACTTCTATCACAAAAGCCCTCAGTAGCTACTAGAGGGAACATTTACAAATCTCTACATGCAATACTGTCATGGAACAGTAAGCATGTAAACATTAGAAAGCCACATTTAAAATAAATTTTTTGTAACATTGCAGCAGTAACTGTGATTTGTCTAGCCATCAGTCTAGAATTAAATGATCATAATGACTTACAGTGATCAAAAAGAACGACAGGCCATTTTAATCATGTAGCTTAGGCAACTGAAAATTGACCATGTGCATTGGACAATATATTGTATAAATAGAATGATGAAGCATGCCATAGAACAACTGCAGATATACACTGAGTGGCCAGATTATTATGATCACCTGACGTTTGTAGGCAAATGAGCTATAATTAGCTATAATTTCGCGCTGAAGTTGCTAGAGGGCCAGACCATTATAAATAGGAACAGTTAACGAAATAATTCGTTAAATGTTCAAGAGCAGCTGTTGTTAAAGTGTTTAAAGACTGGACTGTCAGCCGAAAATCTGGGTCTGAACGTGCGAATTGTGGCCATCAGCGACTAGTCAATGTTAGGGCAGAACGGAGAGTGGCAAGAGTGGTACAAGACAACAGAAGGGCAACAGTGCAGTGTCAGATTCCTCGCATCACCTTTCAACATCTCGTGGAGTCACGAGGCAGCCCAACGAAGTCATCTCGTGGAGTCATCTCATGGCCCAACGAAGTACTGATGGGGTGGTCATAATAATCTGGCCACTCAGTGTATATGTAATTGCCATCCAGCTATGTATTATTTTAAATGATTAAAATTACTCTTTAAATAGAAAAAGTACAAGTGTCTGAATCTCTCTTGATATTAGCCTTTTGAATGAGCCAATTAGGACTCTATTACCTACAGGGAGTGTGTTTACTGGAAACAAGAGCACAAAGATAACCTTTGTAATTGTCTAATCACAGACTAGCAGTGGGTCTTTTGCCAGGACTTGATTGTGCTGTCTGGCAGTTGTGCCCAGACCACAGATTATCAGGGTTACCACAAAAGGGTGAAGAGTTTGGAGAAGGAAGGAGAAGAGAACAATTTAGGCCAAAATAGCTGATTTGGAAAAAATCTCCAATTCAGCTCTCTTTCCAGTTCAGCTATGTTGTCCTACATTGTTCACTTCTCCTGCCTTCTCCAAACTCTTCACCCTTTTGTGAATAATACTGTATATGTTTTTGAACAAGCTCTGCTTTTTGCATCATCCAATTATTTTAGATAAAACTAATGCTAGAATGTGCTACTGTAGGAAGCATGCAGTCTGTTTATTCCCTGCACAAACCACTTCCTATAGTACATTTGCTGAATTTAGCAACATATATCTGGAGTTTGGCTACAAAGATAATTTTGTTGCCACGTTCCTTTTTTTTAAAACTTTGGATGCAGTGGGGAAGATATGTCCTTTTTTTGTGGGTAGACACCCCACTTCCTGTCCCACAATTTATGAAAAAGGATATCACCCCCAAGAATGACATGAGCAGCAATATAACCCTGGTTGATGTTGCAAACCGCATACATTTAATTGAAATAAAAAGAGTGTTACGCTTTAACACAGTGTTAAATAGATTTTGTTTGATTGCCATATCCCTGTAACCACTAGTACAATATTATCATTATTATAACAATTCATCAATGGAACACTTAGTAAAAACACCAAACTACTGAAATTAAAAGAGGAATACAGAAAACTCAAATAGACTCTTAACTTGCTAAAGCGAAGGTTACAATCAATTTGAAAAGTTGTCAGTGCTTTAAAGAGATTAGAGCCCGAAAGCAGAGACTGATGAGACGAACTTTCTCCCTAGGAACCTGCAAAGCATGAAAAGACAGATTATATTGATTCTCTTGGCTTTGAGGAAACATTTGTTGCTAATGATCTGGTGAGAGTTTCTTGCTGATAGATTCACACTCTTCAATGGAGAGCCTACTGCTATCGCTCCGCTACACATGTTGGAGAATGAGGAAAGCTGCCTGCTGGGTGTCTCCTATGTATTCTCTATTCCTTGAAATGTATCAGGGCTCCTTGTGGAGTTGATAGAACATGTATGTTCTTCTGGACAACTTCAGTGAGAGTTCTTGTCTTGGAAATCTCTGTTGCATGGAGACTGCAATGTGTTTATGAAACACATTACTAAGATGCTTGGTGTTATATCAATGATGACTAACATATAATGAGGCTGATTTACTAAATCAGTGACAGTGACACTAAAATCAGGAGTTAAATCTCAGAAATGCATTCAAGTACCTTAACTATTAGCCAAAATGTAATTTATTTGTGTATCACTCCTCAAATCATCTCTGAATTGGTGCTGACACTGCCCTTCCTTCTGGAAAGTGGCTACTTTTGTCCCCATTGTCCCTTTCAAGCTTGCTCCTATGATGGACTATAATCTTGATACAAATTAATTAATTAAATGTGAGACTGTAGTCCATAATGGGAGCAAGCTTGCCATTCACCCTCCAGAAGGAAGGACAGTGTCAGCACCAACGCAGAGATGATTTGAGGATCTACAGCCAGTGATACACAAATCAGATACATTTTTGTTAAGGTACTTGAATGCATTTTTTAGATTTAAATCCTGAGTTTAGTGTCACTTTAAGAATGTTTAAATTTTTACTTCAATTATCCAGTCATGTGCAGATGAAATAAGTAATCAGAGATTTTACATGATTGGATAATTCAAGTGAAAGATATATGTAATTTAGGGAACATATAATCTATCTATCTATCTATCTATCTATCTATCTATCTATCTATCTATCTATCTATCTATCTATCTATCCATCTATGTATCCATCTATCTATCCATCTATGTATCATCATCTATCCATCTAATAAACCATGCAAACAAGCTAGTATGGCCAAGATTGCTTAGGACGGACATAGTCTCTAGCAAGTTTTCCGAGTTTTTCTGGTGTTTTTTTTTCAAAGTTAAGTACCACAAACTGCAACTTTTTCAATTGCTTCACTTTTGGGAACTGCAGATATACAGGCTAAGGTGACTTGTCTTGATAGTCAAGACAAAAGTTGTTGGAAGTAAATAGAGCTGAGCACCAAAATCAAATCAGCAAAGTCAGGTCATGCAGAGTTCAAGTAAGTCAGAACAACCAATTTCAGCAACAAAGATCAATCCAGGCAACAATCTAAGAGTCACACCCACAAGCAAACCAACATGGTTGGTTGTGCCCAAAAACCCAGCTGGGGTAGCTGAAGAACAGCCAGACCTAAGTGCAAAAGGGGAGTCTGGAGCCAAGAATTAAGTGATTTATTATAACTTATCAGCATCATTCATAGATTCCTTCCTCTTCTCTAAAGTAGCACTATGGCAGAATAAAACCTGTCCTTGACCAATTCCTAAAGTATATCTAATCCCCAAAACAAAAACAAAAAACTTACCAGCCTTGGATAAGGTGTCTGCATTAGTTTCCTTTTCTGGCTTTTTTTCTTTATTTTCGCCTGGTGAACCTGTGAATAACCGTTGTGTTTCTTTGTGTCTACACTAATTTCTCTGCTGCATCTATGGAAGGAAATATGGTTGTCAAACAGGCTGGACATGTCTGCCTTTGTTCATCTCCATTACATGATGTATCACTGGGTCTAGTAGTTTAAACAAGAATGATAAGGATGTTTGTAGTTTTTTTAAAGTTTCATGGACACTTTATTTCTGGCAAGATCCAAAGGTATGTTTTGTATTTGCTGTAAAAAAAAACTAAAACTAATGCAGCCATCACATTTAAGGACTGTTAAATGGGTTCTAAACCCTCCTCTTTTTTGCCTATATGTACTGCTACCAAGCAGTACATATAGGCAAACAGTTAAAAAAAAACAAAACGCTTTAACAGCGGTTTAAACTTACCTTGTTTTTGCTGTACGCTCCGACCCGAGAATCCGAAACTGTTCGGGCGGCCGCAAAGCATCTTGGGGCTAGCGCGTGCGCAGTTCGGATTCTCGGCCATGAGACGAGCAGAGACGCAAGTAAGTCTATGGACGCGTGCACCCGCATGCAGACACCGTGGGATCAGAAGTGCCAGCAAGCAGAGAGGAGTCAGCGCTGGATCGAAGAGGGACAGATGAAAACATCAGGAAAGAAGAAGAAGATCGGATTAAGAGACATCATTTAAGGTAAGTGCTAACATTAACATTGGGGGGAGGGGAAAAAATTATCCTTTAATGTCACTTTAAGCTGTAGTACAGTACATTTTTGTTTTTGGAATTAGATATGCTTTAATGGTGCCTTTTTATAAATTAAAAATCTGTCTGATCTCCAGAGGTAAATCTGTGTCAGACCCGTGCAGGTCAGTCTCCATTGGCTGCCCAGGATTGCAGGCGCAGGGGTCACAAATACACATAAAAACTGTTGCAGAGTCTTTGCTAACTAAGAGGCAGCCTGCCTTGCATGTAAATTTGTTGCTAATTTGCCTGATAAATGTTCCTCAAATCCTAAATACATTTGTAAAACATTTTACCAACACACCAACTAAAGAAATGTTATGTGACATCCCTTTGTGACAAAACTACAAAGCCATAAAGCTACTTGTGTATGCATTACATTCAAACACTATACAGTATTTGAATTTAATACACAGCTTGAAGTCTGCCTTCCTGCAGGGACTACAAAGGCAAAAAAACAATCAGACCGCAATGCCAGATTCCAGATTGGAACAATTGGTATTGTAGATTTTCTCAAGGGATACCTGCCCATCTATGGCCAGTCTTATTTTTTATTTTTTTGTGGACTTCTTAGAATTATAGATATGTATACTTGATATAATTTAAATAAGTGATACATATTTGTCTTGCAGGTCTACTATGTTATTTTATTTATGGTCATAACTGTACGTTTTCTAGCTGCACAGTGATTAAAGTAATTCTTAAAATAACTCTTATTGCACCATATGGACTTTAATTTCGGTACTAGAAAGATTTTACATTTTACTGTTTAGTATTGCTGCCGAAGCACTGCATATGTGTTTTTTTATTAACTCTGTTCAGGCTTTTAATCCTTACTTCTAAATAGCACCAAACAAGCCATCATACACAGCCAGGCCACTATACGGTATATCACTGCATATGCTGACCCATAAGATGGAAAAAAAATATAAGCAGTATCCTCCTTAAGAAAAGATACTGAAACAGAATCATCAGTATAAGCATAAACCATGCCTTCAAAACAAAGAGAAAAAACATATGTGTACCTCTAGTAACCACATACAATGCAGCACTAGCAGAGATAAGAAAGATAATCAAAGAGCTGCAAACAGGGACAGGCTGACAACACATGTGGCCCTCGGCCAATATGATATTATGGGGCTTCTTGTGCTCTGCCCATATACAAGCCCCACTCATCCACAAGCCCTACCTGCATATACATTCTTGTGCTACAGAAATTATTTCTCCACACTATTTTCAAAATAGAAGGCCTATTCACTAAAATGTGAATTGCAGGGTAAATGGTAGAATTTCAAAATCTAGACCAGTGGTTCTCAACCTGTGTAACCTCAGGACCCACATTTGTCCTCGGTCATTAAGTCGAGACCCGAGTTGCACTGCAATGGAATGCATGGCATTTCAGTACCACGTGTTCCGGTGCGCGCAATCTAATTGTGAGTGAGAGGTGTGTTTGGGGTACGATTCAAACTCATGGCAATGCAACGCACCTCCCACACCAGAATAAACAGTAGGTGCGATTGCGTGGTACAGTGCATCAATTGCATGGGACTGTGCGATTAACGCACTATAGTGAGAACGGGCCCTGGAAAACACTGACAGACACACACAAAACCACAGACACGATCTCACACACATTCTCACACATACACACTCTAAAAAATTTTTTTATTTTTTTTAAGATCCACCCCATCTCCCTATTTTTTCAAGAACTGGAGTGGATCCTCAAGATGGGGTCCAGTGTGGGCTGCTGTGCAGTGATGGAGCTTTATCCATATGTGCATTACTTGCACAGCTCCCTTGCATACCATGTAAAGGTGCCGGGAGTCAGAATGTGATGTCACTCCAGTACAGGCACCTCTACAGGACATGCGAGGGAGCTTTAAGCAATGTACGTATGGATGGAGTTCCCTCACGGCCATACACCAAGCCCACCCCACCTCAATACTGACCCTTCAGTATTATAGGATCATGCAGCTCAGCTGCACCTTCTGTAATGTGGTGTACCTCAATCAACGCAGCCAAGTGCAACCAGGGTGTTACAGCGGTAAAACAGGACATACATTTCAGAAAAGAATGACTCTACATATACACACAATAAAAGAGCACAGAGAGGATGATTACTGCACACACCTGTGCTTGGACCGAGAAGATGAAAACACTCCTAAAGTTTGTCCTGAAAATTTAACTGTTGCAAATAAAAAAAGTTTCATGGACAGTACTCCATGTTGTTGTTACAAGTGCACTAATATGGCTACAATCACCCTAAACCGGCATTCTCACCTTTTTTCAGCGATAGGACCTTTTTAAAAGTATGCAAAATCTTAGACCTTAGTCTAAAATAAAAAACATAAATACCTTGACAGATGGTACGGTTCTCAAAGCACAGATATAGCATGCATCATTAGCACACCATCTTTATTTAAAGGCTAAGTTCACCTTTCTCCTTTTCTGTTTCATGTTACACCCATATTCAGAGTGTTTGCATGAAACATCGCAACCCCCCCTCCTTATTTACTTGAATTGCAGGGACTTTCTCCCCACAGGCTCCTGTTGAAATTAGAAAATTTGGCTCTGCCCACACAGCTGCATCATAAATTCACATTTCCTTTGACATGATCTGTGAATGTAGAAACTAGAAGTCCAATCAGCCACTGTGGCAGACATCGCCACACTTGTAGTCCATTCATTCTTCCGCCTGTCCTGCTGCTGAATGCCCGTACCTCATTATGGACACGGACGGGAGAGAGAATCTGCAGGAGCCAAAGCATTGCACCCATGATCCACTGATTGCGGTTGAGATGCTTTACTGGCTCCAATGGAAAAAAATAAAAACAAATCCACATGTTTTCTTTTATGAAGAAGTGTGCATTGATCATCTTTTTTTTTTTTTAAAAGGTGGAATTTACTTTAAAAAATACTTTATCTAGAGTTATGATTTCAAATTAGAATGTGATGTTTTCAGGCATAAGCAGGGTTTCCTACATTAAGGAAACAGTGACTTTCTGCCGCCTTATTATAGGACTCGGAGACCTTATGGGTTTAAAGTATTGTATTTTTGTTTTATATGGTGACTTTTTCAAAAAAGTAATCGTGAAGAAGTATGACGGTGTGCTGACAGCTTAAACTACATCTATTTAGAAGTTAAAGTAATGTAGCCTCAAGCTGTGAAAACACATTGGCATAGAGTAGTAGTAAACTACTTTTACAAAGGTAAGAAAAAACATTTCCCTAAATACCATTTTGCAGTTTTATCTAGCTGTCACAAGACTGCTTGTTTCACTGCTGGGCCTCGGTGTGTTGAGTACAAAGAATCAGCGCTTCCATTGCTCCCTCTGGTTAGCCTACAGCACTGTCAGCCTTGGGTGGTACTGTTGTCAAAATTACTGTCCACTTATCTGAATCCCCGCTGGAACGCTGTGTGTTGGAATGGCATCCTTCAAGAAGGCCAGTGGTCTTCCGTGCGCATTCTTAACAAAGGTTGCTGCTGCATTGTAAATTCACACAATCACTATTTAACAGGAAGAGGAAGTAAATGCTGATGATTAAGTAAAAGGAAAAATGAAGATTTTGTGTGCAAAGAACCTAAGCACTGGCCTGAAAGATTGTAAGTGTGTCTGAGCTGCTATGTGCTTAATTCCATTTTTCTTATTAAATGTTTACATACACTTTAAGCACACTGTAAACTAGGAGAAGGGAACAGCTGTCCCTCCCATTAGTCATTGCAACTGACTCTGACAGTCACACGCATGACTCCCAGAGGCTGAGTTTGCCTAACCCTGGTGTAAAGCATAAGACCCTGTTTACACCAGGGCGTATCGTGAATGTTACATGCACAGATGTGGAACGTGCTTGAGTTGCCATTACTAGGTAATGGCACCCCAAACACAGGTTTTCCCCGTGGATTCGCACATGTGAGCATGCACACGAACATGTAGGAAAAAACGTGGAACGTATTTTGCCAAATTTGATATATGGGCTACTTTTCCACGTTAAGCGTACATCCAGGGACCCAATGGGGATCAATGAAGATGCGTGCCAAACAAAGTCCTGCAAACATGTGGGAATGTGGGTTCCCACAACGAGCATTCTCGCTACACCCTGGTGTGAACGGTGTTTAAGTATACAGTATGGTTAGTGGTACATCCATCCAACATAAAAGCCAGGATAAAAATGATACTCATTCAGCAGGCAGGTTGTATACCCCGACTGATTTTTCCCCCCAAAATATTTATGTATGATTAAAGTGTATCTTTAACAGATGATTTATAATTGATTGTAATCTATATCATCATCATCATCCTTTTTTCCACACATTAACTGAATAACACAGAATGTATATACATAGATATACATTCTGTGTTACTTAGATACATGTAGAATTCTTTTAAAAATAATAGGAATATGATTCAATGATTTAATAACTGTTTTAGACAAAGTCTCATGTTTTAACAAACAATGCTATTCCATGCTGCCAGCATGGGGGTCAGAGGTTACTTATTTTTTTATTGTCAACTGATTTATTTAATCCATTGTTTCTGCTCTCATAATCTCAGTTTAATAATGAGTACAATAGATCATGTCTTCTCCAAGGCCATGAAGATACATTCAGATACCTTATAGACACACGTAAAAATCTTAGCATCATCCCACATCAAGTATTGAGTTACCCCAAATTATTAAAGTCATGTTTTTTATTACATATAAAAATGAAGTGAAATATGTGATCTTTATTATAACTCTGTAGAATAGATGTAAGTCATCTCACCTGTAGATGAAGATGCTGCCAGCAGTTTTATAACCTCCATATATAATGCCGTTTGAAAGGAGTAGGAACTCTAACACATATATTAAAAATAACAACACAATGCAGTGTGGACCTAACAACTTTACTTTTTAATTAATAACCACAAGTGCAGCATGAAAGTGGCAGCGTTCTATGAATTAGCTAATCTGTAACCTTTTTATTTATATCTGAAAACTTAGATCTTATTCTGGCAAGCCATGTGCTAAAACAGGGTACATTTTAAGTGATTCCATCATTAAAGAACAGGCAGTTGCCATTGCTGAACTTTTGGTGACTGGCCATTTTGCTTGGCCAGTAAAGTGTATTTATGGATAGAGAATGAAGGGTTAAAACCACTCAGTTATTTTTTTGCCTCTTTGTCCCATTAAGGACATTTCCCTTCACTTCACTTCCCAGAAACACAACAAAAAGTGAAATTAAATCTCTACAAAGTGAAGTAAATTCCCTATTAGGGTTTTAACCCTTCATTCTCTATTCTCTATCACTGGAACAAGTGAATGGGAAGATTTGCCCTGTTTTCCTCACTTTCAGTCCTGGTTCCAATGCTCACCAAGACACGCACTTTATCCAAAACAAAAAAAAATCCCTTTAAAGGGCATCTATGGTCAAAAACTACAAATAAATATGTATTTCTATTTTTAATCTCCTTAAGTTCTATCCCACTCCTAATAACTATATCGATTGAGAAGTTTGTAAACCTACTTATTGAACACACCCATAGGATGTACTCAGGGCTGGATACCCCACAAGGCCACCAAGACCATGGCCTCATGGCAGCAGGGAGTAGAGGGGTGGCATAGCCGATACTGGTGTTTTACATTTTTTAGGAAGTTCGGCTGCCTGAGGTCCTGAACTTGCTGGGGACCTCAGGCAGCTGTCTTTGATAGTGCCAGTCCGGCTGCACATTGCCTCCTTCTCCTTCCCGGCACTGAACAGGATAGCTCCACACCCACCAGCACGGCCCTGGAGCCCGCCACAAGCCTGGATCCCACCCGTTCAGCACTAGTGAGCCCAGCAGCCACATGCGGAGCCCTGGAGAGCCTGGCTAAAGGCAGCCCTGGTGAGATCTGCACGCAGCCCTGCTGAGACAAGTATGCTTCCCTGGTGACAACCAAAGACAGCCTTGGTGCGATCTGCACACACCCCTATATAATTGCTGTGTAATCTTTGATTGATGGGATCTGTAGTCCTCTATAGCCAGTTGCCATTGTCCATTGCTGTATAGTTAATGATTATACAGCAATAGACAATGGCAACTGGCTATAGAAGACTACAAATCACAGCAATCCATGATTGTTGGATACCATTCTCCATTGGGGGGATTTGACAGGGAGGGGGGCACATTGAGGAACCTGACCTTGGGGCAGCAGAGAGATTAAATCCGACACTGGATGTACTCTTTCCATGCACTGACACAATTTCACTTATGCCTGTGAATATGCACTTCCTTGAGTCACAACTCTAACTAAGACTGCTGTCTGAACTACAACTCAACGTCTGAACTTCCACTCTGGGAGGTTACATCACAGCTAATACAGACACAAAAAACATACATACAAACACACATACCATGTGGACATCAAAGATGCATATTCAAATAAAATATAATGTGATCAGTGCATAGACGTGATGAGACAAGGAGACATTTTGCATAGAACAATATGCAATCATATACTTTTCTGTAAACATGAAGCATATGTGGTGTAATGCAGTCTTTTCCCTAATTGAAAGGAAGGATTTCGTAATCACAATGATGTAGATCAGGTATAAACTCCTGCTGTGACTACTGTACGTACTGAAGAGGTTCTGAAGTTGAGGGATTTCAGAAGTCATACACAGGAAATGCCGACAGTGTGACATTATTATTCCTTGCTTGAAGCAATGCATGATGGGCTATGTAGCCTTGAGAAGTTGAGATTGCATCACATCAAGCAGCAGGGAAAGAGATGCAAAGGACACTGGGAATCCAGGAAATTGTTGAAAGTGATGGGCAGATGGAAGGCAACACTCACTACATAAAAGGGATTTATTCAAGTAAGCTTTGATTACATTATCAGAAACAACTCTAGTATGTATTCCTATTACAATGCTGATGTTAGAACAGGATGGGATATGCTGCGACTTTTGAACGCCTTTCAATACACTTTAATATTTTCTAAGTCATATTTGTTCCAGGTCATTGTTTATGACACTCATTATACATTCCAGGGATTGTATCTGGGCTAGTACTTGCCAAAATGCTCCCAAAGCTTATCCTGATACCGGAACTTCTGGTATCAGAAATCTGGGAGGCGAGTCATTACATGCCGCCCGGCTTCCTGATTGGCTGGGTTATGAGGGAGCATGGAGCCGGCTTCCCGGCCAATCAGGAAGCCAGGCGGAGTGTAATGACTCGCCGCCCGGCTTCCTGGTTGGTCAGGAAGCTGGCCAATCTGCAGGCCGGGGGGCATGTCATTACCCACCCCCTGGCTTCCTGATTGGCCGGAAAGCCGGCTGTATGCTTCCTCGTCACCTGGTAATCAGGAAGCCGGGGGTCAGGTAATGACTTGCTTCCCATTCATTTCACGCTACCTAGCTTCCTTAATGGGACTTCCGGTATCGGTTTTCGGTATCAGCGAGTACCGGAAAAAAAAAATATTGGTACTCGTACTCAATACCAAAAAAACGGTATCGGTGCATCCCTAATAGGAATACAAAGAAAAAAGGTGTTAGACTTCAAAAGGATTTTAACTAGTCTTGAGAGAACCAGGAATTTAAAAAAAAACATTATTCTTGCAGTGGGGCTCCCCCCTGTGCTCATTTTGTCCAATAAAGCAGATACCTGATCCTCTGTCCCGCAGTAGTCAGCGCTCACATCTCTCCCCCTCCACTACAGCTGTGAAATGTCCCTCAGTGCACTCACGTCTAATTCAAGTCAATGGACCTGCATTAGACATGATGACATCAGTGGTCCTTAGATCACTGGAGCCTGGTAGAGAAGAGGCTGTCAGCATCAGTCTAGCAGCCAGGCGGGACCAAGAATTGGGTGAGTATCTTCTTTAGTCCATTTCCTAGACAAAATTAGCATTTAACCCTTGCAGTGCACGGTAGCCCCACTGTAAGGTTAACATTTTTTAAATTCCCGGAGTTCTTCTTTAGTAATAATAACAGCTTTTACAATAGAGCTGCTCTTAAACATGCTTCTATTTTTCATTTTTACTGACCATCAAAGAAAATAAATTGGTATTAAACCTGTAGAACTTTACAGTTCCAATAAATTTTAACCAAGGAAGAGTTCACATTCATCTACTTAAATGTTATAGATCTTAAAATGTGGCATTATCTCCAGTAATACAACCCCTGCTCCTTGCTCGATTAAATGAATGTCAATTGATCTTGAGGACTGAATAACCTATTGAGAATTGATAGACCTCAAAATGTAATTAATGAGCACAAGTTTTTCTTGCAATAATATGGCTAAGTGGAATTATAAGGCTTTATATGGGATGAGAATGAGAAAATGTAAAAGCTGAGCCGTGACATTCAATTATTCAACTAATTAAACTGTTGTACTAAAGATATTTATTATAAATTAAAACCAGAAATGAACTGTGATGTTTTTTAAGAATGGGAACCACTACCACCCTTCAATGACCACAATTTTATTTGCCGAAGTGAGCCGAAGGATCAGCCAAAGATACAGCTGGATCCTTCCCCTCTATAGTGAATACGCCTCTTAAAAATGAATAGTGTAATGAGCCTAGTGCACTTCCTCAGCAATAAAATGCTATAACTTTTTTACACATAAACTAGGATGCTGCCATGTTCTGCCTAACCTAATTCTGTGGCTCAACCAAAATGGTGGCAGCCAACTGGATGAAGCTTGACTACTAACAAAATCTTGCTTGCTTACTGGGCATTGTCTGCTTCACCCAAGTGTGCAATGCCAATGATGGATGTCTCACTCTTCTGTTCAGCACTGCTGAGGTAGAATGGTGACCATGTAAATTATGCTAAATCTTCTCGGCATGTCCAGCAATTTGCTAATGGGTGGGTAGGACAATCAGATGGGAAGTGGGCAGGGGTAAGTTTCCTTAGGTACATTGAATTCTTGGACTTGTAGAGCAAAGGATAGTCCTTCCTTTGTACTCATTTCTCCTCATGATGTTTATAAATATCAGTGAACCATTGGATTAGATCAAGGAAGAAGGTAAGGCAAATCAACTTTGTTGATCATTTGGAACTTTTTATCTAGTAACATTTGTCTCTGCTAATAAAGAAGACGTGAATAGAAAGATTCCACCTCCCAAATACTGTATGTCCCCATATGCAATGATGGGCAGATTGCCTAAATAGTGGATGTTCATGTTGGGTTTCCCAATCTGGACATTATTGGCTGTATTAAGTAGCCATCACTATGGTATTTTGAGAAAGCCATGGCCAACTACTTTGCGGGGGAACACAAATGACCACAGGTAAGACAACTTAAATCACTATGGCAGCGCTGTCATCATGCAACTCACTCCTACTGCCTTTTTCCTCTCTGTAGACATTAACTGCAAGTTGACGTACAGCTCCCAGGCCAGAACATGTCTGAACATCTGATACCTCTTGAAATAAATCTCTTACCAATCTGCACAATTTAAAATTAATATTTTTTGAAAAAATACATAAGCAGAGCAGAGTTAACCATTTGTAAATAAAGCAAGTTAAAAATATCAGTACATGCAGGATTGAAAGCAACTAGATTTTCTGTATATTCACATTTCATTTTTTTCTCTAAAAGCTAGCCATGGCTATGGTCCCTTAGCTCCTCTGCCTTCCTATTGTCCTTCCATTTGATTGTGTACCTTCACTGACCAATGGGAAACCTTAACAAGTAGAAGGGAGTGGGTTAAGCATGCCTCTTGAATACAAACTGTTCTATGAAACGGCCTGTATAGTTTACCTTTCCCTTTCACACTAAACTGCATCACATAGATGTTGATCAGCCCCATAGAAAATAATGAGATTTCTGCTTGCAATGCATCTCCATGCAGCAAGATGCATGGGTTTTACTGCTTAAAAAGGGACAATTGTGAAAGGCTCCTTCTAAGAAAATGGGAGATTTGTTTATAGTTTTAGCTACCTATATCTTTGAATCTATAGATTGTGATGCCATGCAGTTTTAAAAGAAAAGTACTGGAAGTGTAAAATGTACTTCTCCCATTACTTAGAGCAGGTGTGGGACACTGCAGCTGCCATGCCCCAGCTCTATTTACTGAGAGCTGAGTGATCACAAACCACTGATCACTCAGCTCATAGCTTCTCCCTGCAGAGAGTGATGACTGTCAGTCACTGCTCCCCACAGGGAATCCTCCCTTCCCTTTCTGTTCCTCCAGCACTCATTGGGGGGACAGACAGGGGTGGGGGTGGGCACAGCTGGCTCTGGCTCTAGAGAGGCAGAGTGGATCCTGACAATATTGTCACTATCTATGCCAGCTGTAGCGCTGCTTTTGGGTTATAGCAGTACATTAATAAATATATTCCTGTGCCCCAAAAAAGAAGTAAAGCCAAAAAAAGGTTTAACGTTACTTCTCTTTTAATGACAGTGACAGGCTACAATTTAGCTAAAGGTAACCTTTGCACTGGTATTTTTCTTCCTCCCATTTGTTCTGTTTGATTTGGCCAGGTTGGTGACAGGATCACTTTAGGTTTAGTGGTTTATTGGTTAGAAGACTATAGTATACTAAAAGATCTGTATAATCCGAGTTCATTTCAGGCAGCTTTAAATGGACTAGACTTGTGCGTCGTCAAAAAATTTGTTCCGTTTCGTAATATCCATTATTTCGTATTTCGTAATTCGTATCCGAAACTCAATTTGGATTCGTACGAAATACGGATTTTCGTTAGTTTCGGCACATTTTCGTAACTTTAC
This sequence comes from Nanorana parkeri, assembly GCF_000935625.1. Taxonomy (NCBI): domain Eukaryota; kingdom Metazoa; phylum Chordata; class Amphibia; order Anura; family Dicroglossidae; genus Nanorana; species Nanorana parkeri. The sequence continues at coordinate 425,134 of NW_017307850.1, forward strand.
GAACATTCATTATGATGAAGTTAAAAAGCAAAAATACCTTTGTTAATATTGGAGTCGATGTGGTAGTTGTTTTTGTATCCGAAATACGAATTCCGTTAACAGATTCCGTATCCGAATTTCGTATTTCGGACTTAAAAAAAAACTACCATCAACTCCAATATAAATGTACTTTGCTTTTTAACTTCAATATAACGAATGTTCGTAACGGAACGAAAATACGTCAACGGAATTTCGTATTTCCTGCCTGTATTGTAATGCAACTCTCAGCAGCAGAAGAGAACCTCTGATTGGTCAACCAAAACGAAATACGAATTCCGTTAACGGATTCCGTATCCCAATTTCGTATTTCGGACTTTAAAAAAAACTACCATCAACTCCAATATAAATGTACTTTGCTTTTTAACGCCAATATAACGAATGTTCGTAACGGAACGAAAATACGTCAATGGAATTTCGTATTTCCTGCCTGTATAAGACAGATGCTTCATCAAGGATGACATACACCGGTACATCTGTGTACACTTGTGTGCTGGAACTCTGTGTGTTCTTCTCAATTTGTCCAACAGACAGATATGGTTCACATTGGTTCACTGAATAAAAGGTAACTCTGAGCTCTGTAGGAAAAGATGTTCCCACATTCCGAAAAATCTGTTTATTTAATATACAATCATTTCTAACACAAGCACTTGTTGCTGAAGTTCTACATAGTCTACAGGCTTTGTACAACCAAAATTTGCATTGTGCCCTTGCTCATCAATACATGTAACGTAGCTTTGCTTTTAATACTGCAGTTGGGGGGGGTCTCACCCCTCTTACTGCATACTCCATATTGCAAAATAAAAGAAAAACCCCTTGTTATGTTTGTCAGGTCAAGTGATCATGTATCACTATGTATCACTATGTAGTATCCTAAGCAAAAACCTGTGAATAGAGTTCCGGAAAGAAACAGGACATCAGATGGATTCGCTTATATCTTCTTTATAATATAAGGGTTACATAATATAATTAACTTTTTTTTTTAGCCAAGAAAAAATAAAGTATTACAAGTTTCTCCTAGCCTCATGTTGTAGACAGCCACTTGCGGTTGACATCAGTTTATGAGTTTTATCGATCTTTGTAGCTGCAGGCACTATGAAGAAAGACTTTCTTCAGTTTTAGACTTTCTCTTTTAGCAGCTCAGCCTCTTATGTTCCTCACTGCCAAAAATGACTTGGCAGCCTGCCAGCTTCTAATTTCTAATGTAAACCCAGAGCAGGCACTCAAGACGAGGGTAGAGTGAAAACTGCTAAGATCTGACCTGAACAATTTCTGTTGTGAGCCTTAAAGCTTAATTCCGGGCAAAAATCTTTCATCTGAACATATTTCTCAATAGTCACAAAGAATATAAAACCACTTTGTGTGCATCAACTGCCTTTTATTATTCCACCCACTACACCCACTACGGGATGCTTGCAGATAACTATAGAGTAGGGGTGGAAACCAGACCTTTTACCTTGCACAAGGAGAGAGAACAGCAGTGACTGGTCTTTATTACAAGAAGCTCCTGCAAGTTTTACACTAGATTACTCCACCGATCTTGGAGAAATACACAAAGCACACCAAGAATCAAGTAAGAATACACATAATTCTTTTATGTAGACAAATTAAGGATTAATTACTCCACAGTACCTGCAAGTATATCGGTCAGTAATGAATTATTTAAAAGCTTATATACTTCTTTGCTTTAAGGATGAATTCCCTCTTGCATGGGCTAATTCTTTGTCAACTGTAAAGCTCCATTCACATCTTTGCGATTTTAGGTGCGCTGCAGTGCCTTTATTTCTCAATGGCACTCCAGCACACCTAGCCATCATATGTGTGTTGTATTGCACCACATCACATTGTAACCCATTAAAAAAAGGAGCTTGCACTTCTTTAAATGCAATTTATCTACTGCAGAACACCACAATGCACCGTGCATGTCGCATCACAGAGGTGTGAATGGGGTCTTCTAAACACACTTCTGTGATTTTGTGTAAACATTAGCCATACTTCCAGTCCATAAGGTTTTTTTCAGTATGACAAGGAGAAATGTGCAAAATTTAGTAACACATGGCAACAAATCAGAATTCATGTTTTACTGATCTGTCTTTAGCAAAATAAAACATGCCTGATCTCCATGGATAACTGAACTTTGTACATTATCACTGTTGCTTGTGATGCTTTATTGAATAAGCACATGTAGTGTTTGAAGCATTGCAACATCTCAGTAATTTCAGATTTGGTATGTGTAGTAATGCTGCTTGAACCCGGCAGGTTTATCATCTTACTGCAGTCTACCCTTGATTGCATCAGGCTTATTTCTGTACAATTCCAGCATCTGACTTGCTGTAGCATATCCATTGAACAGCAGTGTTTCATGAGCTCATGCAGATTGCAGACGGATGCTGTATACATTAAACTGACTATACAGCATCACTCGCCAGTTTTAATGAAAAATAAAATCTTATCTGAGACATAAAACTTACAGAAAGACATTTCATTTTTTTCTGCACAGGTTGCATAGAGGAAAGTCTGTCTGTGCACTAATCCATAAAAGCAGAATTGCATTTTTCACGAAGAAATTATACATAGTCGTCCCAGCAGCCTCCCAAAAGTGGCAGTATAATGTGTTTCCTTTTGCAATGTAAAAGTAGATAAGAGCCTTAACTGGATGACATTTAGTTTGCTAAAGCACTGTGTGCCATAAAAATGCCATGTTTTTGTCTGCTAACTGTGTATATGTCAGGGGTTGGCATCATTTAAGGCAGGTGATGTTGATTTGCCACTCTTTGTAGTGGATGTTGTTGGATCGTTTATATTCTGAGTATACATTTATTATTTGTTGTATAGTTTTTTGTAATGTTGTACCTTGCTCTTCCTTTTTAAATGAAAATGTATTAAACAAAAAAAATGCACAGAGCGTTCCAGCACCTGACAATATATGTTAGGCACAATCGGGTGAAGTGAATTCCTGCCCAACATTGTCTGCATAGTTCCAGCTAATAGAAGACTGTATTCAAAGATGGGGTAACCCCTGAACACCAGTCCCGGGACGGGGGGGTCTCTAACTCCCGCTGCCATGAATGATTAGACACCATTTCTTCCAACAATACCAAGGATTTGGTATAATTTCTCTCAATGACACCAACAATGGGGCACCATTTCTTCCACTGATACCAATGATGGTGTACTATTTTTCCCACTAATACCAACAATAAGGTGCTCTCCTTCCCACTGACAGCACAATAGGGCACCACTGTTCCCACAAACACCAAGGCTCCCTTACTCTCACACCAATGAAGGGACACTATTATTCCCACTAGCACCAATGATGGGGCACTATTCCTCCCATTGACATCAACAATGGGGCGCTATTTGTCCAAATGATATCAGGGGCGTCCCGAGCTGGGTGACACCCGGAGCAGTAACCGAGTGTCACCCCGCCGAGACGTCACTGCGCATGAAGGCCGCCGGCAGTATTCTGATACCTGCCGGCGGCCATCTTGGTGATGGACGCCGGCAGAGAGAGGAGGGGACAGTCACCCGGCGGGATAAGTTCATACCAGGTGTTTGATTTACTTATTTTAAATTTCAAGATCAAAACAAACAACCTTTGTGAAACATGAAATTAAAGCATTTTGGGAAATAAACGTTTGTTGTTCACATCAATTTTTGCTTTGTAATGAGCTCAGAGGCCTAATCAGTGTTTAGGTTAAGTGCAGCAGTTATCTCTGAGCAACAGTTTGTTTACTAACTCTCAAGGCTTGGAATGTGTTGTGTGATTTTTCTTTTCTCCAGTGTAAGAACGTTATCATATATGGGAAAAAATATTCACATTTTGAGGCGTCTGAAGAAGATTGATGGCAATCATAAATAATCCTTGTCATAAACTATCACCTTGTTTACCATAGGAATTATAAGATGGAGCGCAAAAAGAAACACAAATTCAAATGAATAAAACATAACAAAAGGAAGCTAAAAAGACTGTAAAGTTTACTTTTTGCATTTGATATTATGCTATCTGCTGAACCTTCCCTAGATTGCAAGATCACAAGCCCCATTGAGAACATCTTTTCTTTTGAAAGGGATACAGGCAAGTTTACTCCTAGTACCTTTTGAAACCTGAAGTTATATGTAGCAAGACAGCAAGTTAACTGGTGAAACACAAGGAAGGAAGAAAAGTGGATTTAGAAAAGTAAGTGCACAAAAAAGGATTAAGCTGTTTGAATACAAAAAAAATTATCTGGATAGAGACACCAGCTTCCCCCACCCTGATCCTCTATCCCACCATGTCATTGACATACCAGTGGATCCTCTATGTTATCCTATCAAACTTTAACAGAAGATTAGTGGTATCAATGCTCCATATATTAGCTATGTAAGCCAGCAAAAAATTAGATTTTTATTTCTTTTGTGTTTTGAGTCCAAACAGCATTTCATTATTCAGATCTTTCGGAATTATGTCTTAGCTTCGGGCAGGGTTTTCTTATTGGCCAGAAAACAGTCACGTGTCCGATTTAGTTTCATTGTGAACAAGATTCGGATGACCCGAAATCTTGTTAAAAGAACATTCGGATTTGTTTGCATTCTGCCTCGTTGGAATTCAGACAATCGGATGCATCCGAATATCCGAATGTACGAAATTTCATCTGAATTTGCATTTGGAACAAAACTAAATTTACATGCCTACCATATATACAGTATCTAAACATGGGAACTAAGCCAAGATGAAGAGGTAAAACGTCCCACCTGTTTTAGACTGTGCTAAAAAATGTGTTTGCTTTAGAGGTGCCCATAGACAATAGATTATATTTTCAGCTGGTTGGAGAGATGATCTAATGTCTGTAGGGTGCCAATAAACTATTGCTTGTTGGAGACATGTTCAAAAACCTTTTCCAATCATTAGTGTTTCCTTCTGGTGATCTAGTGCATTGTTTCCTTCTGAAAATCTAGATGCATTGTTTCCTTCTGGTAATCTAGTGCATTGTTTCCTTCTGATAATCTAGAGGCATTGTTTCCTTCTGAAAATGTAGAGGCATTGTTTCCTTCTGGTAATCTGGTGGCATTCTTTCCTTCTGATAATCTAGATACATTGTTTCCTTCTGATAATCTAGAGGCATTGTTTCCTTCTGGTAATCTGGTGGCATTGTTTCCTTCTGATAATCTAGATACATTGTTTCCTTCTGATAATCTGGAGACATTCACAATGCATCTCCCATATATCTTTCTATAGGCCTACGTGTAAATTGTCAGGTGATGTGACTGTTCAGCACATTGTCAGATCCTACCTGCAAATCCAACCTTCCTGTCATGTCTATGGCTGCCTTAGAAATTAGATTGGATTTTTGTAGCTTTGAAGCGTTGCTTTTGCTCTCATTACAAGAATGTAATGCACACTTTCCTTTGCTATCAGGTGTATCAAACATATTTCTTTTCCAGCTTCCATTATCAAGTTGAGAGCAATTATATGACACAATGCCAGAACTCAGGATGAAATTACCCGATACAATCTGTTCTGAGTAAAGTATCATTTTCTCATTTTTATTCTTCTATTCTATACATGATTTCCACTCAGCAAATTGTAGATTAAAAGAATCATGTGACTGCATAAATGTTTAGCTCAAACCTAATACTAGTTTCCATGCAGAAAAGCAATATAATTTCAATTTTATAAATAGCAAGAAGCATTTACTCTTTCCTAAATACTTTAGGTATGTTTTTTAATTATTTGGTGCTCTTATGTACTGTATAACCACATTAGAACCAGTCTTTATATAACCCATTATTACCAGGCCATTTTGTAATTTTCAGTGCTGACTAACAACTATTCTGTCACACAACACTGTGTGAAGAACGGCAGGTCGGATCCTACTGTGCTGCCACCAATACGGGACAACGCCACTCTCAGCCTCACTCTGTACAGAGATTTTCCAGCTCATGGAACACTGATCTAAGGCCAGCAGATTGAGAGCGATCATCACAGGGTTTGGTTAACTACAAAATTAACCCTTCACACACATAAATGATAGCTGCCACAAGGTATTTTAATGGAAACATGCATCATGATGGTAAATGAGAGTTGTAGCTGCCTCCTGCAGCAGCTTTTTGTGGGTCCTCTAGAGGGTGTCACTGAGCCAGCCCCCACCCAATCAGAAAGGGCCAAGGGGGTGAGACAGGAAAGCTGAAGTGCTTTATGACCTCACCTGGCCCCCCAGTAATGTCAGTTTCACCAAAGCAGTCTTATTTGTATGCATCAACATGCTACCACCTAATAAACCATAAATTATTTTGCATTATGAAATTTGCTTTGTATAGATACCAAACATGACATACCTGTGATGCATGCCTCCCTCAGAAGGGCTAATATGTGTCTTTGGCAACCTGTACCACCTAAGGCATTAGTGCTTGGTATATCTGCAACTAGGTTATCACCCCCAGGTCCAAAGTTATAAATGCTGGGTAAAAATTGGGAAACTAGTTTTATTGGCAGGGCTAGTTGAGAGTCATTTGGCCCTTTATCTGTCAAGTGTTCTGTCTGTCATTACTTTAAAGTCAGCTCTGGTCTAATCATGTCTAACAGTGTGAATTTCAGCAAACTGAGGGGTTTATGTGGTTTCCTAATTTATTTTGGGGTGCCCAGACCTTGGTAGCATCACACACTGTACCTTAAATTAATTTTATATAATTTGTTTGGGTAGACAGAGCTTTCTTTTGGTGATAACCACTGGGATTTTTATTTTGTACTATAGAAAGGGAAAACTACCAAACTGTTTGAAAAATTAGCCTTTTTTGGAAAGGAGACACCCCAAGGTGATCTCATTGTTTGCTGCAATTTTTTTGGGAAAATTAAGAAACATAGTATTGAGGGGTTAAATCATGCAGCTTGGTAATGGTAAACTAGACACCGCACATCAGGTCATACACAGAGGAATCAGGAGGTGAATGGGGTTAAGGTACAGGTCACATACAGTGACAGGATGGAGATAAATGGGTTAATGTGCAGATGTGCAGGATAAAAGAGATAAAGTGTTAATGTACAGGTCTCGATACAGAGGAAGGCTGGAGATCAGTATTTTAGGGGATGAAGTCAGTGAAAGGGTTAAAAAAAGATCTGAGCCACAGGGAATCAATTAATGAGTCTCCAGCTGCTGCTGGTAAGTCATGCACTGGTTCCCTCATGCACAGTATATTGCATTTCCCTTCTTCCTCTGTAGCAAGAGGAAGGGGAGAGATCATCAGTGTCAACAGTAACATGTGACTTCTGTAATTAGTCATCACAGCAATAACATATTATGGAGCCACTCAGATCAGCTGTGTACAGTGTCTTTCTGTATTGAGATGTCTGAAGATGGCTCAGTACACAGAGACTAGTGGGGGCCTAGTGGCCATTTGTAGAATTTCCTTCCAGAAATGGATGTCCACCTTCCTACTGCTTTTTTTACAATACGGCAGTGCGGAGGTGGTAAGTTATTTAACGTTTCACACATACGTTTTGGTTTGCTGGTTATTTAAAGGCCAATTCCAGGCAATAAATAAACCCAGTTTCCTGGTAATGCTATCCAAAAAATCCTGTGGTAAAGTTAGAAAGTTAATTTAGCTTAAAGTGTATCAAGAAAGTATAACCTCTGAAGTTTATGGTGAGATGGGTTTAAAGGCTTTTTAAAAGTCCTCCAAATGAACTAGTGTGTAGCATAGAAGAGCCTTCTTTCAACAGAAGGTATTCTTACTCTAGTCTTATTCTATCACATATGCCAAGAATGACATATGAGAATTTTTCTTCATTTCAGAACAGTGAGTGGAGCAATACAAATTGATCCTTTACACCACAAATGGACAACTGTACATCCAAAACAGATGGTTTATAGTATAGATACAGTATAATATTATAGAGCCAGTTATTGCATACAGCTGTTTCAGTAGCACTTTACTGATAATGGCTTACACACCAAGGCAGATCTTTTTTTAAATGCACATTTAAAAACACTCTAAAATTGCAAGTTAAAAATATAGGTAAAATATGTATGCACACTTGCAAAACTATGTATATTGTGACTTTTCCAGAAGGTCTCACCGCTGCTCTGCAGTCACAGTGAAGGACCTGTATTTTCTATGACCTCTTGGCTTCAGCTCTGCTGGCTAAGGGGCTCAGAGGTCATAGGTTTTCCACACCTCCTCTTGGTATGTCATTATGCTCCTTTATTTGCATAAGAAGTGGAGCCTATCACTGCACAGAACAAAAGGGGTGTGGACATTTTTAAAAAAAACTACTTGTCCAAGGGCTAAAGCGGGGGCCAAATCTACTTGTCCTTCATGACAATCTACTTGTCCTGATACAAAAAAATAGGGATGCACCAATACCGGTTTTTCAGTATCGAGTACGGATATTTTGCTTTCGGATCTCGCCGACACTGAATACTAATACCGGTTCTTCCGCTGACATAGAGCAGGCTTCCCTGGTAATCAGGAAGCCGGGCAGCGGGTCATGACATCCCGCCCGGTTTCCTGATTGCCACGGAAGCCTGCTCCATGTTGCTTGGCCTGCTTGATTGTGATTGGCCGGGAAATCTGCTTCCTGGCCAATCATGAAGACAGGCGGCGAGTAATGACCCGATTGACCGGGAAGCTGGTTCGATGCTGATTGGCCAGGAAGCCGGCTTTCCTGCCAATCAACATAGAGCCGGCTTCCCGGCCAATCAGAAAACCAGGAGGCAGTTCATTACTTACGTCACGGCTTCCTGATTGCACGGGAAGCTGGCTCCATGTTCCCCTACGACACTACCAGTCAGAGGAAATTTTCATCTCGACGTAAGTTCCAACATCAGGGAAGGTATCGGGGCATTTGGGTGAGTACGAGTACTCGCCTAAATACTCGGTATCGCAATGATACTAGTATAGGTGCACCCCTAATCAAAACATATTTGACTGTTCTAAATAGCGCTTCTCACTGGCCAGCGCAGTCATCTGACCACGTTGACCAATGAGTGCTTGCAATTTGCGAGCGAAATTCAGAATGCATAGGGGAGGACTGCGCTGGACAGCAGTACGGGGGACAGATAGTACACCTATTCTGGCGGAGGGGAGGGATTGTTCGCTGAAAGGTAAGTATAGCCAGGGGGGTGGCGGTTTGGGAGAGACGGGGCCAGATTTCATCGGGTAATTTTATTTTTCCATATTACCTGGGAAAATGAACTTACCCTTTAACCCTTTCGCTGCCAAGGACGCACGTCGTACGGAGCTACAAAAGTGCTTCCAGCTGGCCAAAATTCCCCCTGTGATAGTTTGGAGGTTCTTTATGGAACCTGCCCTCCAACACAGAACAGATGTTCTGTGCAGTTCCTGACAGCCGAGACAGGTGGCGCTGTGATTACAGCGCCACGGTCTCAGAGAATACACAGAGAGCCCGTAGAGCAGACATTCTCCGTCTGCTCTACGGGCTTTATGGCTGAGCCGTTGTGCCATAGTTTTCGGGGTCCCCCAGGAGAGCGGGGGACTCCGAAAACCACGGCATGGGGTGTCGGCAGACACAATCGCCGCTGCTCAATTTGATACAAGTGATCTAATTAGATCACTTGTACTAAATGAGCGGCGGCTCCACAATGTACATTCAGCTCTGCTTGTCCGGAGCCTGGCATAAATGTACATAAAAACTACTCGCCCGGGGCATGAAACTGCATGTCCCGGGCGTCGGGCGATAGGAATTCCACACCCCTGAACAATATGGCATCTCCCAGCCCTGCCCTCATTTTTTGACAGCTGTATTTTTAAAAAGAAATAATTGTGCGGCGGATTAAAAAGCAGTAGAGAGGGAAGATTAGGTGGGGATAGAACTGCCATATTACATGCCCAATTGCTGGCAAATACATATTAAAGAATAGCTCCTACAGAGAACTTGAGGGAATACTTACATGACCTCCTTCAGTTGGTAGCACGTCCTCATCACCTCCCACTAATGATGATGGATAGACTAGGCAAGATCGGATATGGATAATATAAAGTATGGATAATGAAAACAGTAACACAAAGTATGCGCGTGTTCACAATTTTCAGGGTATTAACATTAAAGTACAACTAAAGCCTCCTGAATGACAATCCAAACAAGAACCAAATCCAGTTACTATGTGATCCAAAAAGCCTCCAAAAACTTGCTTTACCTTCTCTGACTGAGCCAAAAGCTTCTTCATTTGTTTCTCACGTGAAGTAGGTTGAGCCTACATGAGAGTGACAACTCTGCTCTGAATTCACGAGCAGTGCAGCATCGTTGCCATCCCTTCACAGGAAGATGCATTAGGTGGACTTCACTTGTAGGCTTAACAGATTTGTGAGACTTTGCAGGGTAAATAAAAGAGATCTGTAAGTGCAGATACATTTATAATAAAAAACTGCAGGAATTTTTTTTCAATGGAAGGCCATGGTTCTACTTAAAAAATAATTTATCTCCATCAGCCCACAGGGCTGAATGAGAGAAATCTATGGATATAGATAGCTTTAGGGTCCTTATTTCAAATGCACACACTAGGGCCAATTTAAACATGAGTAAATGAAGCTACCAGCATTTTGTTTGCATTGTGAGAGGAAACCAACACAAGCAAACTCTATTCACGTAGTGTCCTGGCTGGGATTCAAACCAAAGGCTCTATTACTGCAAGGCAGCCATTCTAACCACCAAGCCACTGAGCTGCCTGAGCTGAGAAATGATAAAGAATGTGGTGTACTTACCCTATTTAACGCTCAGGGCTGTTCTATATGTTATATTCAGTAATCATATTATTGAGATAGAACAAATATTAATAATGACCAGAAAAAAGGCATTGCGAAGAATACCTCTTACTGTACATTGGTTGTCAGTTGGAAAAATGCTCCTTACATTGGTGGTCTTTGGGAAGAATACCTCTTACATTGGTCAGTGGGAAAATGCCTCTCTTACAGATAGCTAAAAAGATCATTGGCTTCAGTGGTTAATTATCTAATTACTTTTTAGTTAACTAAAAAATTCTGATTGCTTTAGCAACACTTAACAACCTCTGGAGGAACCCTGGTTAGGAAAGGCTGGTCTATGCTATTTGCATTCTTGGTACATGTTGCACCAAACTGTTTGAAAATGTTTCCTTCTCCCTTTAGCCCAGTTTGCAGAACAATTTAACCTAGAATTTGATGTACACTTGTCTTGATTAAGCTTCTGTGTATTCACTGAGAAATCTGGGCTGTCACAACAATGCGGTAGGAATCCTATATACCTCATGGTGAGAACTCCATTACATAAACCCAGAAGATCTGGCTGCAGCTCTGGTTGCCATCACCATTATTCCAAACAAAGCATACATTTCACACACGGTAGTCAGTGTAAAATTTATGCCAACAGAATTTCTAACTTGTTCCGCTTAAATGCCCTTAATGACCAAGTCCTCTGACAAAAACCATGAAATATAAAAATGAATTGTTCCCTATCCCATTGTGACTATATACTTATACAGTTAACTGTTAATGTGGCAGATCAAAACATTAACACAAATCAACAGCAAAGACATATAAATGATCAGAAAAGTACTGGAGCTTCTATGGGGCATGATCCTGTGTTTTTCGCCTCAATAGATTTCATGCCAAACAACTCTCTCCTCCTAGTAGTAATTAGGGTACCGTTGGCTTAAACAAAAATGCTTAAGCCTGAAAACACACATAAAAATGTGTGTACAAATGCGCAAAAAGGAAAGTGAAAGAAAACACCAAAGACACTGACATTCAAGTATACACGGGGGCTTAATTAACAATAAAAATAACCCACACTGTATACCTTTATTATAATTTTTCCACATCAACATAAAACATAAAATCCACATATTAACATTTCTACATAACAAAGTGCTACTGATAAGTCTGCAGCCATGAGGAAAGGATGGTAAATCTAAAGCGTAAAACCACACATGAAGCCTAAAATAAATACCCCTAATCATAACAGTGGGAAACATCTCACTTGTAGTTTAAACCATGCTGTTATTTAATATCTAATTTACAAGCAGTAGGGAAGTTAGGTGGATTTTTTCTTTATATATTAGAGAGTTCTATAGTTTATGCCCAATACCATCCCTTTTATCATATCTGCCCATTTATAACTAGTGCTATTCTTATATAGAAATGGTAAATTACAATTGCACCTTTATACAGTTGTTTTATTATAAGTTGCCC
>NW_017307850.1:437384-473866 GCF_000935625.1 Nanorana parkeri
GGAGCAGCACAGCCTTTCTTCTGAAAATGTCTGCTTTAAACTACACATGTGTGCTGCGACCCCATTCATTCCTATGGGAAAAAGCCACACTTATGGCAGCCTAAGGTGGCTGCTCAGAGTACAGCTTTACTATAAAAATGAACAGGGCTGTGGTGCCCTGAGAGGGGCCACACAGTGGAGATCACTGAATCAGGGTTGAAGACAGTGGGCAGCATTGAGGGTTGGATGGGGAGCAGGGGCATCCCGAGGCCCGGTGTCACCCAGAGCAGAGACCAGGTGACACTCCCTTAACAACGTCATCGTGCATGCACGGTCATCTAATTGACGCCTGCTGGCAGCCATCTTACTGATGGACGCTGACAGAGAGAGGAGGGGACGTTCACCCGCTGGGATGACAGTGTCTCTCCTGACACTGACGGGCTCTAGGTCCATGACAGAGTGCCTGACTTTTTAGAGGGGGTGACACCAAAATGACTGTCATTTTGGTGTCACCCCTCCAATGGTGTCACCCAGGGGCGGGCCGCCCCCCCCCCGCCGCACCCCCCTTGTGACGCTGCTGGTGGGGAGAACTTATTAAAGAAAAGCTGTACAAAGCTAAAGTTGTTCTTTAAGGCCCCATTCACATTACTGTAGTGTGGTAATGCATATGGTCCCATGTGGTGTACCGCAATGCACACTGCATGCTACTTGCGATTGTAAAATACATTGACATTCATTCATAAGGGCACCCCAATGCACCTTGTCAACAGAAGTGGGCTGAACCACAGCGCAATGCACTGACATGTGTTGCATTGCAGTGCTCTGCCACAAAAGGAGCATGTCCATTTTCTGGGCTGCGTTATTTTGAATGGGCTGCCTACCGCAGCACACATTAACTTTTGGTGTTAATGAACATGCATTATCACAATGCAATCCAGTAGTTTTATGTGAACCTAGCCTTAGGCATAATAATATTTAGAGTTTAGGTTGCTTTTCTGGTTTTCCTATATAGATATTGAGTGTTGGTTTTGTCTGTGCCTCTTTTACATTTGTTATTTCTATTGTGTTTTTGTTTTTATGTGTCTTCTAAAAGGGTTAACTGTATAAGGATACACTGTAATATTATGTACCACCTGTGTTTTCTCAGTATGATAGGATACAATGTTTTTTTCTGCCTTACTGTGATCTCATTAGAAGGCTCTGTGATTAAGCACATCTGCGTATAACAGGATAGAGGCTCTGTAGGCATCCTGCTTCATAAGAACATAAAATAAAACATCTGAGCAGAAGTATGCTGTGAATGCAGTGTTTATTTTATGTTTCAATGGAAGCTGTACCCTCGTATTTAATTAAGCTATACCTTTGGATGTGCTACATTACATACTTTCTGAGATCCAATTTATGTATAACTCAGTATTTGCTAAAAATATAAACTATTATGGAGTACTTATTGTAAAAAGTATAGACACCCCCTGAATCCATTCAACGTGTCCTTCAGTGTGTAGTCAACCACTTGTTGAGAATCACCATCCTTGATTACACAGATTGGTACATCAGAACCACTCCTTGCACTGCGTTACTGAATAAGACCAATATATATCCTGTTTGCCATTGTTCTTTTTTTTTTTCTTCATTCCTCTATAGAAATTTTTTTCCAAACAAAAGAAATATCCCGACATTTGAAGAACTGCTGTAAAGCTGAAATATACACTGAATGGCCAGATTATTATGCAACAGTGCATCAAAATACTGCAGATCTTAATCAGGGATCCTCTCAAATGATCTCTGAATGCATTGTTTGCCGTACACTGCATCGTATGAGATATGGAAGCCGAAGGCCTGTTCGAACACCTTTGCTGTCTGCAGTTAACAAGATTAAACGTCTCCAATTCGCAGAGGAACACAAGGATTGGACAGTCGAGCATTGGAAAAAAGTCATGTGGTCCAATTAATCAAGTTTCCAGTTGCATCATGCAGATGGCAGAGTGAGAATTTGGCGGAACCAGCATGAAAGCATGCACCCCACATGCATGAGTAAAACTCTTCAAGCTGGTGGGGGCAGTGTTATGGTTTGGGGCATGTTTTCCTGGCATGATTTGGGCCCTTTAATTCGTGTGGAACAACGTCTGAATAGCACAACATACCAAAGTATCGTTGCAGATCAAGTTAATCCTATCATGTTGATGGCGTATCCCAATGGAGTTGGCTTCTTCCAACAAGACAATGCGCCATGCCACGGTGCTTGCATTGTGCAGGAGTGGTTTCAAGAACATGAGGGAGACTTTACCTTGCTTAGGTGGCCCCCACAATCACCAGATCTCAATCCAATTGAGCATTTGTGGGACGAAGTTGAAAGAGCCATCAGGCAGCTGGTTCCACAACCATCAAATCTCACAGAACTGGACAGTGCTATTCATCAGGCATGGTGTCAGATTCCTCGCATCACCTTTCAACATCTCGTGGAGTCAATGCCAAAAAGAATCGCAGCAGTATTGAAGGCAAAAGGTGGCCGAACTAAGTACTGATGGGGTGGTCATAATAATCTGGCCACTCAGTGTAGAGTATGCACATAACTCCCACCTACCCATTAATCATCATGCAATTGAAAGTTTTCTATCAAATCATTTAGTTTTTTCAAGAAATACAGTACCTGTTTGAGATCGAGTCTGTCTGCTGCTCTTTACTCTGAGTTTGGTGGGAGTGGCCAATTGGAATATCACAGATTTCTACCTTGATTCTTTTTTACCAAATAATTATATAAAATGCACATCCCTGGGATCCTACTGGCCACTTGGTGCTCTAGACTTTAGCTGTGTGGTCTGCTAATTGACTGGTTTCAGGCAAATCTAAATGGATGCTGGAGATGTGATGTGGAGAGAGGAAGTTCAGAGAAGCAGATCTGAGAGAGTTGGAGCCACCTGTTCGGAAACATGATGACTGCAAGTGCTTTGGCAAAAATTGAAAGCAATACTTTGCTGGGCAATGTATATTTGTTTGATCTGGATTAATTACTGAAGAAAAGATTGAGAATCTAATACTACTTTAAATCCTTATAATGTGTGTAGTATACTTTGGGGTAAAAGGAAGTGGCAATTGCTATTTTGTTTTAAGGTGCAGGCACCAGGGCTATATTCCTGATCCACTACTGTAAATCTTTGGCCTGGGACAAGCATATAGCTGAATAAGTCTGAAAGGTCTGAGTTAACATTTTGCATGTTTCCTCCAGGCCACTGACTTAAATAGTAAAACCTGGATGACAGCTCCAGAGCTTGTCTACAAATGAGTCAGCAATTGCAACTCCCGTATTTCTCTCCACATAGGTTCACTTTAAAACAAAGCCGGAGTTGCACTAAAAATGCTGCCTTGAAAGGAAGTCTTTAGTTTAAGATTCAACTTCTTCCAGCCTCCAAGTAGCCTTCTGCTCCAAATCTCATTATATTTCTCTCTCAGAAGCCGATAACTAAAATGGTAAAGTAGTAAAATCATATTTTATAGCTGACAGAGTTAGCAAAGATGATGATTGCTTATGTGAACCAATTAAGTTTCTGATTCTGGAAAAATCATATTTAAATGAGAAAATCATAGCATGAAGTTATGGTTTTATCGCTTTGTGAAATAGTTGCTTTCAACATGTTTCTCTGTAAAGTAAAACATAAGAAATATAATGAGTAAATATATTGAGGTGTATTTGTTACTCTGTATTAATTAAACAATCTTTTAACATTTGAAGGAGAAACTGCCGAAGACTATATTTATGGGAATATGTTGTTTATTTTGTGCCATGTGCTTTTAATTTTTTTGACTTAGATTTTTTGCATTGACTTGCTGGAAACCTTACATTTCCTGCTATTAATATAATTGAAGCAATGGCTTCTGTTCCAATATGTAGTATACGAATATGGATAATCTGCTGATATCTGAGATATCACACAACAGGCTCAGCCCTCAGCGCTAACAAACCTGAATAAAGTATACCTGATTCCAAAAATGTGACAGTTATTTCCTTTTTATTTGCATTGAGTCCAATGATGTTTTGAAAAGACAAGAGAAATTGTACCTTTCAAGGCAATTGTTCCTTAGCTTAGTCAGTGAGCTCCACTGACTTCAAATGATATTAAAGATTACATTTTTGTAAATTATATTAGGTGTTATTAAAATGACCCACAGCTTTTTGCTATTCCTTCCTGTATTGCCTCTTCCTTTCCTAGCGGAATTAACTTGTCCTTGGGCGCTGATGTCTGCTGTTTGGGTGGCTCCTTTCCCTTCTAGGGAACCATGGAGCCACCTTACAAAGTGCAAATTCCCCTGCAAAGTGCAAATTCCCTTTGCCAATTTAACAGCCTATTAGCTGTCTATAAGATGATGTTTCAGTGGCCAGAGACTGTATTTCAAAATAAGGACTAAAACATTCTGTATGGGAGTAAGACTAATCTGTGATACCATCAGTAAACTCTACCTTAATTCAGCCACTTTACGTGCCAAAGGACTGCTTCTGCCATAAACTGTGGAACTGACCATCCAACTACCTTGCTGCACTTATCCCCTTTTACGAGGACAGGGTCAGTTAACACCAATGTAAGTACTGTAGCTATTTTTCATTTTTGCTTCATGACCAGGCTCATTAAAATTTCATGTTTACCCATCAATGAATTTTGGAACATCTCATGCATTCTTGTCTTGTGTTTATGTATGCTGCATTACTTGTAAGCAATAACACCTCAATTTCTTGTGTAATTCAGGCTATTGTGAGTTACATCAATGGTATCTGAAAGCTACATGTATCTGAAAGAGCGGCTGATTTGAAATGACCACAATATAGATGCGATTTCAGTCTCAGTATTCTTTTTGCTATTCCTGAGACCAACTCTCTTACAACATTGCTTTATTTTGATTTTTTGTCACTGTGTAGTACTGACCAGGAACAGATCCACAGACATACTCTCTTTCCTATGTTCCTGTAGGTTTCCAATGTGCATCCCCCTCATTCTAAGACCTTAAAAAAGTATTTCTTTTTTTTTGTTCATGGTTCTTGGTAATATCTTCTTACTTTATTTCCAGAAATTTGAATGAAATCTCCTTCCCAATCCTGTAATTTGTTTAGCTCTGAAGGCGTAATATAGATCTGATTCATGCAATTTTTCCCAACGTACACTTAGCAAGGCACACTAATCATAAAGGGAATGAGTCACCATGAATGCTGCATCACATAAAAATTGACACTTTCAATGAAAAGATCTTAGGCTGAATTTTTCTCTGCGTAATAAAAAAATGAACTTATGGAAGAAATCTCGGCAGAAGATGAAAATGCTTGTTATACCTCTATGGAGCCCAGTGCACATCGTACTTAGTCCCATTCAATGCTGTGCAGATATTTTAAAATAAAATTCTATTTTTGTCAGTGCTAGCTGTAGCTGTGCCCCAGACTGAATCCCAATTTAGGAGTATTCCTATGAAGTTGAAGTCAGCATTGAATTCACCTTCCCCTCTTAAATTCTGTAGCACTCCTCTTCCATCTCCTCTGAGACGTGACAGTGCACACAGAACCCACACAACCCTGGTCCCCACCTTCTAAGAAAGCAGCCAGAAAGAACGTCTTCAGCTCTTCCATGTAAACCTGTGCCTTGTCTGATCTCCTCTGCCAGCTTCTTTGAAACAACAAGATATACTGAGCCTGCGGGCTCAGTGTGCACTGTTTGTCATGCCCTCTCTTCTCTGTGCTGTTAGTCATAACTGCCATCTTCCTTCGTCCAGCATTGTTGGATAGGGGTGGTGGGAGGGGAGGCAAGCTATCTGACAACGCTGCTCACCAACCCCTGCAATGAGTCCCCTGGGCAGTTTAACAAGCATCTTCTTTAAAACCTAATATGGAGCAAAGCAAAAGGTTCACTTTAAATTGGTACTACCAGCAGCACAAAGTCACCTTCCTTGTGCTCCCCTGCTCCTCTGCCGGGAGTAAAGAAAAATATGTACTTCTCTCCATGTGACACTCATGCTTCAAATGCTGTCACATGGGGGTGGAAAGAGAGTCCTTAGTACTGTTTAAGCTCCAAAATGCAACTGAAAGCTGACGTAAAGCCAATTATTACTCACTCCCACCATCCAAACTGAATAGCGGGGAGTTGAAGGGAGCATACTGTAAATATGTGCAGCTAGTGGGGCTGCCAATAAAATTAAACTGCTGCTTTACCCACCATTGGCAAAGCATTCACGTTAAATGATCAACAATAAGTTGCTGTGATTAGTTTCGTGTCCATCACTATTCTACAGATTCAGTAGTATCTTGCAAGATTTTAACGTGGTTTTAGACCATCATCTAGGCAAAAGTTAGGTTTGGCAGTTTTTGACAGATATTTCACTAGCAATACTTGTTAAACCTGCCATTGTACCTTACATTTTTTAATCTTTCACCTCTGTCACCATAAAAAGAGTTTATAAATGTTTGTGACATCATCACTTTCCTCCCGAGACTCTTGCAAATCCAGTATGAAGGAGGTAGTTCCTGTGTGCCCCGCACATCATTTTCTGAAGCTATATGTCCCATTATTCTTTTAGACGCGTATAGCTTTTGTGCGGTTCTGGGAATTTCTGTGGGCGGTGAAAGGGGATTAATGTGGTATGGGATCATTGCCCACAGCCCATAGCATACTAGCAGAGGTTATTTGGTAGGCGTTACTGTGTGGGACTCTATGCAAATTGTATACATCCATTCCCACCCAGTATCGTCCAGTATCCACTTTTCCTAAATTTTCCCCGCAGTATGCTGACTTTTTTTTTATTTGGGGGTGACTGTGCATGGTTCCGGCCACACAGCCAGTTCTACAAGTCTCTACCCAGCTAAAAAGCGGGACACCTTCCAGCAGAATCTATTCAGGCAACGGACACACGTCTGCCATGCCCCCAGTTTTGTGGACCATTAGGGATTTATATGACAAAAATGACTGATAAAATCCAGAATAGTTTTTTTCCATAATTGCTTTTCCTTTATACTGGCTTTTCAGAATAGTAAACGGGGGGAGGGGAAGATTCTAGTGCATATTAACACTTTTGGTAGTTAAATAGAACCTTTTCATAGATATCTATACATCAGACTAGAAAAATGGACAACTGAGGAGAAAAGAGGGACAGAGGGATATGGCTCCAGAAGAAGGATGGTCCCTACAAATGAGGGACAACTGAGAGGTATGGTTCTCAATGGAGTACAAGTGTAGAGATATCACCGGACTTGGAGTCCATTCATATTTCCTACAGTAACTGCAAGTCTGTACCTCAGTACAGACCTTGGGCGTTGAGGAATAGTCTGCAGGATCCTGAGCATTGCACCCATGATTCAATGATCATGATTGTAATGCTTTGCAGGCTCAAATAAAAAAAAATGCACAAAAACAAATGCTTTTTTTTTGTAAAATCCGGACTATGCCTTTTAGTTTAGCAGCATATCTAAAGACAAATTATTATGGATGAAAAGACTTAGTGCATATGCTAATGTGCTTCATTATTAAATACTAGTATTCATAAAGCTGATTTCTGTAATGCAGGTTTGCAAAATCTTAATCCAGGGGTAACTGGCCTAAGCTAAAGGTTTTCAGTGGCAGGACTTCCTGTTACGGCAGCAAGTAACAGCAAGTAAAGACCTATCTAATCTGTTTAATTAAAAAAAAGTTCATAAACAGTACTGTGGCACCTTTTTATTATGCAGTCCCATACTAATCTACGAGACCACTAACATCAGATGAATTTGTTAATCATTATAGCCAAACCTCAGGCAAAAACTGTTTTTAATCCAGTTTTCCTTAAAACCCTCAATTTAATTTTACATACTCACAATTGTGCATGTATTAGCCTCTTGAAATCCTCTGTATAGCCATGTTAAGAATGGCAGCCAAAGGGGCAGTTCTGTCAGCCAATCGGGGCTTTAAGTGCTTGTTTATGCTTACAGGAGAGGAGAGCCTGACTTCATCAGTTCTTTACTGTCCTATCAGAAGACTTTGTGAGCAAATGGGGAGAGTACAGTGATGACTTCATCAATACAGCGCCGCATCTTTATTGTCCTATCAGAAGGCTGGGTGAGCAGAGATAAGAAGACTAACCTATTCCTCTCCAGACTTCAAAATGGCAAGAATGGGTCATCCTTACCAAATGTGAACCATACCTCCAAGCGTATCTCTTAGCACACGTCTAAATGCTCACTCTGCCAACTTCTGTTATTAATATAAATGTATATTTCTTTATTGGATCAGTGCATCCATTGGCTTGGTCCGGTATTAACATGATATTGATGGATATGTTTACTTTTCATACTAGAATGTAAATTTTTCATGTTAGTGTAAACTCTGTTCTTAAATACCTCCAAATCCATCCGGTGTCATTAACGTGCCAGGGAAATGAAAACAAATGAGCATCGTAGCAAGGAAAGTAAACATGCTGTCTAAATGCAGACGGGGGATGTCTTCCTCTGAGGATGACATTTTGTTGCTGCAATATATTGCTGGTAAGTATATCTCTGCCAAGGAGAATAAATTGACATGGTGTAATAACTTGACTTTTGCTGCAAATGTTTTCTAATGAAATAAAAGTGCCGCAACCAGATTGCCTTTTTGTATATTGCAGTTTGTGACATTTTCATAATATGTTAAGTTTGGCAGGCTTAACTTCTCATGACGCACTGAAGTGGAAGAACGGTTGTAGTCTAGTGAGAGCTAAATGGACAGACCATGAATGACTAGAATTTGGAAGAAAAACAGCGAAACAAAAGTAAACGATGATGTATAATGTCACCGTTGGCACATTGTGTACCCAATGGGAAAACCAGTTGTGTCTGCCTCCTTGGATGCTTGTGATTTTATATTGTTAATCATTAACTCCTGCATGACTGTAGTTTTTGTATTTTTTGGAGGCTACAAAGTACTTCTTTAATGTACAGCATAGAAGTTTGTTTCTATTTCTGTTCCATAACAGCAATAGATAGAGCAAGGCAGCTTATGACAGAGAAAAGTTTCTACAAACCATTTTGTTAAAGTAGAACTCTAGCCAAAAGTAACAAGATACAAATTGTATTAAAGCCTATCTCCAGGGAAAAAAACAAAACTCCTCATGCAGTAGAGCTGCTCCCCACACTGCAAGGGTGAACTGCTCATTTAGGTCTATGCTATTTTGTAAGGAACTTTTACTAACCTGATCCCCACTCCCTGGTGAGTTGGCATTCATCTTGTTTCCCCTACGCTCCCACTTGTGGACTGTCCCTCGGCGTCATCACGTGTAATGCTGGGCTGTGGGTCCTGCATTGTACTTGATGCCAGTGGGCCTCTGAATGCCAGAGCATAGGGGGGAAGAGACTGCTGGTGCTGGTCTAGTAGCCTGGGGTATACTGTGGGAGCGGGGATCAGGTACGTAAAAGAGCCTTTTCCAGCTAATCTAGACCTAAATGAGCATTTAACAAGTGGGCAACCCCCACTACAAATTGAGTTTTTAAATGATTAAATTATAAATTAAAATATTTCATGACAAAACCAGCTTCTGCAACAAAATTACTCTTTAATCCAGAGATGTGCCATGGAGTAATTCTTTCTGTCACTAGATGTCCTCAGTCTAATGGCCAACATCATTCAATCCATATTCTTTGAACCCAGGTTATCCTGGACCTGCCCCATCCTGTTACTGGACCATGAAAGGAGATGCAGCGCAGCAATGAGCTCATCTCTCTGTCACTCTTTTCTTTTCTCCTATCAGCAAGATACTTGTCAGCACATGCACTTATTGGCTCCTTGTGCAGCCCTGTTATACAGACATTGCAAGAGGCTGATTATGATCAAATTGAGGTACTTACACTGCCTGCATTAAAAAAAATGTAATAATAAAATACAGAACTGCATTTTTTGTATTTTATATTTGCATGAAGTATAGCTTTAAACAATTGCGGTCATATCACAATGATTACCACCAGAGTGTTAGTGTATTTAGCTCCTGGTACCCACTGTAACCTGATAATCCCATGAACAACACACCTGTCCTAAGGTAGTTCAATCCTCCACTCTATTTATGGAGGCTGCCATGGTCACCACCAAGGTTGGACTACAAACATGTCTGCCTTTGTTCATCTCCTTTACATGGCGATTAGTATTGTTTACAAAAAGATAACAGCCACTACATCTAAGGACTGGTAAGCTACAAAATAATCTTTTTGTTCTTTAGTTTAGTTATCCTTTAATTCCAGTCTCTCATAGTCTTTTCCACACAGAAGCCTAGCCACCAACTTCAATTTTAAAAAGCTAGTTTTGATGGTGCAGAGTGATATAAAACATACATTGCTGTGTCATAATAAATTCCCTGAATTTAGTATGCACCTGCAAGATTTTTCCCTGAATTTGCATTTTCATATTCAACAGCACATCTCAAACTAACTGCTTGCATTATTTCAGCCACTTGTTCCCATTTACTTACCTTTTAAGTTCTTTACCTACAGTGTCTCTAAAATACTGCAATTCATTCAGTGCTGACGTTCCTTGTTCATGATAAAACATGAATATAGAATGAAAATTGTTGATGAGACGCACATTCTCAAAAGGTATGAAATACATATTGCCCTTTCTTCATTGCGAGATGGCACACCATGCCTTGAGAGTCAGTGAATGGAAATGTTATACAGCATCCAGTATATTCATTTCAAATTCCTTAAATATTATTTAAAAAAAAATATTGTTTGCATGTAGAAAGACAGTATTTCAAGCTGAATGTTTAGAAAGGAACTTAAAGTGACTCTGTTTCTGGATTTAACAATTTAAAAAAAAAAGATATCCTTGTAAAGAAAACAATTAATACTTGTCCTTAGCTTGCTGTAGTATCTTCAACATTAGACACTTTGGACACCTTGCACACTGTCATGTCACTGGTTCCTTCTGTGCTCTATGGTTCTTTACATCAGTCTTTACATCACTACAGGGCACAGTACTGACATAGGGTTCAGTAGAAGGAACCACAGAGCACAGCAGGTGACCAGACGTCAGCCGCACTTGGAAGTGTTCATGATGCTAAAGCTCCTCACTCCACTGCGGTTGAGTTCAACAGCACATGCAGTGGGACTGGTAACATTTAATTGCTTGCTTTGGCTTTAAAAAAAAGGCAACAGGGGGCTGGTGGACCAGGTATCCAACAGATCTGGAAGTGTGTTAGATGCTGAAGATGTTAGAGAGATGTTAGTGTGTTAGTGTGTTAGAGAGCAAAGATCGGTGGAATGCAGTGGCGTAACAACAGTGGGGGCGGGGGGTGCGCTTGCCCCGGGTGCAGGACTGAGGGGGGGCGCCGTCACGACCCTGCTAAACGAAGCCCCTGGCCGCAGATGCAGTGGCTCCCTCTCTCTGCCACATTCACCCGGCTGTCATCGGGCGGCCGCTCGCTCCTCCGAGGCCACTGCGAGTGGCCCTCTACAGTGCCTGATTGGAGGGGGGGCGATTATTTCTATAATGGCATTGTAGTACTTTCAGGTGGAATACAGCTTCATAAGATATCAGCTAGGGAACTACAAGTCCCAGCATGCCCTCATTGCCCCTGTACAACAACCAGATATTGCTGTTCCCTGGGTGATATGTGTGTGTGTGTGTGTGTGGGGGAGTACAGGGACAATGATGGCATGCTTGGACTTGTAGTTCCTTAGCTGATATATATGTGTGGGGGTGGGGGGTACAGTTCTAGTCGATGTTTATATGATATGGGGGGGGGGTCGAAAAAAAATGTTCTGCCCCGGGCGCCCATAACTCTGGTTACGCCACTGGGGGAATGGGCAGTGAGACAGAGAAGAACATTGATTTTAGCTGTTTAACTCATGGCAGAGATGCTTTAAATATACAAGATAAAGTGCAATGTACAATATGCATAAGCCTACAACTACACAAGTAAGACCTTTATTTATTAAAAATGAACCTGTCAGATTATCTGTTCAGAGCAAAGTAACATGCTTTCCATATAACTCACTTTTGTCTTTCCTGGAAAATTGGAAGGCCTATTCTGTCTGTGTGTTTACCCATTGAAGCAGTAGTGTGCCTTGAGAAAAGGACAAACTGTCAAGGAGAGGTATGTTGGTGAAATGTCTACATGGTTACACAGCAGGAGAGAACCATCACTCCTATCCATGACAGCACCATGCAACCTTTTGGGTGTGGTGTGCAACTGACATCTACAAAGAATCACTTAAAGGGCAAGTGTTGAAGGGTTTGTGTTCATTTTAGAACTGCTTTTTTCCCCCATACAAACCTGTAGGAATGCAAAAGCATTTTACCCATCACAGCTTTCAACAGAGGAACCAAAGGTGGTCACATTCTGGAATTTTCTGTTAAAGGAGGTGAGGGTCAACAACAGTAAATTTACAGGGTTATTCTCTAAAGGGTGAAGAGTCTGGAGAAGGCAGGAGAAGTGAACAATCTAGGACAACATTGCTGAATTGGAAATTTAGCTGAATTGGATAATTTTTCCAAATCAGCTACTTTGTCCTAGATTGTTCACTTCTCCTGCCTTCTCCAAACTCTTCACCCTTTAGTGCATAACCCTGTTAATGTTTATTGAATTTTGCTAGAATTTGCCTATAATGAACAGAACTTATTAGGGAATGATCGATCAATAACATTTATTAAATAGCCATTGATAGAGTCAAAGAAAGAATTTCTGTTTTCGGCACTGTGAGGATAAAGTGGTAATTTCCACGCTGGAGTTTTTGTTTTGGCTTCTGCATTAGCACAGATTTATTAGATTTAAAGTTTAATTTGATGGACATTTCTTCTTCTTTTTTTTTTACTGCATGTCAGTAACATTCAGAGAGGAATAACGTTTTCAGATGTGCAAAACATCCCTTTATGCACCATTTAATAACCTTTTTTAGGTTTCTTTTCCATTTTTTGCTAATATCTCTTAATTTCCAGTATAATTTATACCTCTTATTTGTACCAGGTAGAGGAAGAACTATTTATTGGTTCATTTAAAGATCAATCTTCCTAGTAAGAGGCTATAAGGCCACAAATCTAGAGTCATTGGTATGTGGTGTGTGAGGTGCACCTTAAAAAATTAGTCACAGGACTAGGTTAAGATCAAATCTTTTAATGGTATAAACAGCAGCTGCTTCTGGGGTATCTCAGCATGCATCACCATTTAAAGTTTTTAGTCTCCATGAGATTAGTTGGAGGAGCAGTTTATACAACTTTAACATTTATGACTCATTGCTTAAGGGCGCTTCTAAACTATCACCTACAATTGCTAGAGGATCACCACAATTCACCAAGTCGCTTACCATATGCCCATCTATCCACAGACATGATCTATACCATTGTCCTGCCCCCCCTTCCCCCCAACACACTTATACACCCAAGACAAAACAAGTGTGGCATAATGTTAGATACCCTAGCCCCTTTCGCCTTTCTGCAGGCTTTGTCATGGTCAGTTCTATTGATAGGACATCTGCCTAGGTTAGGTTAGCCATGGGTTTGGGGAATCTTGTTCAAAATTTAGTGAAAGTGAATACCAACTTAGAGGCAAACCCCCTTGAAATCTATGGGTGTGTGTGTGTGTGATTCTTTTTATGTTTTGCTCATTTGTAAGGCTATTAGGCACACATGATGGAGTGGGGTTCTGTGAACAAAAGGTGGCTTAAGCTGAACATACACTAGTAGAATTTTGTTCGAAATTATTTTCTTTCAGATTGTTCATTCGATAATTTAACAGTGTTTTGCCAGCATTAAAGACCAGGTGATCAGTAGCAAGAGAAGAACCCAAACTTAAACAAGTCACCGTCAACATAAAATAAAAATATAATAGCTCTTCTTTTTAGGGAAAACTTGCAACAGCAACAAAAAAAGCAGTTTAATCTAAGATAAAGGTCCTATCAACATAGAATAAAAACCAATAAACTCATAAAATAAATGAACAACTCAAAAGGCTAATCCTTAAAACAAAAACCCTCTTATTTAAAAGGTGACGCTATGGGGGTGATTTACTAACCTAAACACACGCACGCACTAGGTGCGTGTGATTTTTACACAGCAAAACGTATTTATCGACCAAAAAGTCTCTAAAAGCATATTTCCACTAATGCCATATATGGAAAAATCATGCACATGATGCATATATAATGCTGCTTCACAGTTTAGACAAAAATGGTTAGCTCATGCATTTACATTCCTGCATTCATCAACGCAAGCAACACAACATAGAGCTAATTTACACAACATCACCTTGCAAATTCATTCAGGGCTTTGCACAACACACCTGCTGGGTGTGTACACACTACAAAGGTGTTTAGATTCCACCCATAGATCATGCTGGGAGGGAACACACTACAGAGGTGTATACATGTTCGTGGTGTGTTTATAAGGTTAGTAAATCAACCCCAATGACTGCTTTGTGTGCACCTTTTATAATGAGAGAACTGAGTTATCCAAAAACCCTGTTAGTGGCATTGCTGAGCCTGCTGGCCATATTCTAAAATTAATGCAGTGGAGTATGGTTTTTCAAAAAATTCTCCTGTGTGATAGTTGAAGAAAGGTTTGCTGGACCCACATTGATTTTGCCTTGAACCCATGACAGAAGCAAACTCATACCTTATTGTTGTCAGGACAACATAAACAGACAGTCTTTACACTATTGTGTGAACTAGGGGCAGTGTCTGATGTTAATTTACCGTATATATAATCTAGGACTTGTTTAACAAGAAAAGGCTAATGATGGCACATACTAAAAGAGCCATCTGTATATGCAGTCTTTAACTTAAGTGTCTGCTGGAAGAGTGAGGAGAACATATTGTACTGTGTCCAATGCACTCCAGTATGCCAGAGCCATCAAGTGGGATGCATGGTGATTAAGCTTGTTCCAATACTGCAGTGCATTTCAAATAGAACACATGATGTTGTCCATCTGTAAGCAAGTCAAAATTGTTCAGAACAGAATTTAGGAGCATTGATTGCTTAAATGAGAACCATCTGGATAAAACTGCTGTAAAGGGTGGAGGCAATTTATTCAGTTTAGAACACTGACTGAATGAGAGGAAAGGCAACTGTTGTTTCCAAGCTCTCTGCATCATTGGGGACAACCCAGTATAGAAAAAGAGGCAAAGAGGAAAACACCAAGAGAAAGAAGACCCTGCACATCACATGAACATCTTAAAAATAGAAGCATAACAATAAAACACATGTTTGAGGAGGGGTTGGCATCCAGAGGTAAAGGGTGGAGGCAATTTTGGGGATCCCGGAGATAGGCTTTAAATGCAGAGTTTACCCTGGAGACTGCTTCCATCTCTTATAGTTCTATATAGTAACTATAGTTCTAGTCTACGTTAGTGAGATCAATGCCACCCTAATTATATGGGTAGCTGCCACAGGCCCACCACAACTGGTCCATGGAAGAAGGGCAGGGCCCATTGAGGTGTTTTAGCAGAAGCATCTCATCCTTAGTGCACTGTAGCAAGGAGTATGGCAGACTGTCTGCAAATAACAAGCCAAATAATTAAAAACAGTAGCTGTCTGGTCCTGCACTACACTGCCTGCTATACCCAAAATTAAATACAACAACTGGAGTTGGGATTTCAATACTCCTAACTGCCCAACTCATAACACTGTGTTGTACATTACATTTTCCAGATTGCCCTACTTTGTACTGTGTGCTGAAAGTTACTTAAAAAAGATGGTAGGGGGAATATCGCCTTGGGCCCACTAATGTCTTAAAAACAGTCCTGAGTGAGATATACATATTCAGATATAATAATTATATCACTTAGATGCTATTATTCCAATAATACAATTTGCAAAAACAAAAACTGTTTTAAATGCAGCCTCATTTCTATTTAACAAATTTGCCCCAAAAGACCGACCGGAATGTTAGCTTTTTATGAGTCATTGATGATGAAAAATCACGGCATTAATTAGGTAAGACGATAACTCATGTAATTGCAGACGTTAATGCAAATATTTAAATATTACACAGCGTACGCAAGGAAGAGAAAAGTGTACATCTGTCTTGTAAATTATTTCAATACTTGCGGGTGAATCATTTTTAGATTGAACACGGAGTGAAATTCAGTTTAAAAATGCAAAGCATGTCCTTGCTAACCGTTCCATGCATGAGTTATTTAAATTGTACTGACAGACAACACTTGATGTGTTAAAAGCCTGACAAAAGAGACTGGGTTTCATCCCTCTATGTAAGAACAGCTTTTACAAGTGCAGTTGTGTCATGTCTTTCCAGTACGGAAGAATGATTAGTGTTTGGCTAAATGTTTTTGTTGGCAGTATAGAGATCTGTAAACAAGCCCTCCTTATCACCCAACATCTTGACTCAGGTCAAAAGATCTTCAGAACCCTTCACTGGTCTCAGAATTTCTTGTCGATGCATTTTATTTTCAGTGTCACCCCTCCCCCCCCCGCACAGGGTGGATTATTAGAGCTAAAATGAATACATTTTTAAGGTCTATTGTGCTTATTTAGTGTAAGAAGTGAGGTGCAATAATACTAACAAAATACCAGCTTTGTCTTTGCTATTGAGGCATTTTTGGAGTATTTTTAATGGCATCTGAAGCATGAAGCTTAATATTTTACAGGTTAATCAGCTTAGAAAAAGCTCACTTTTGTATTAAACCATTATTTCATTTTAGCTACAGATTTATCCTGCTTTCTCTTGAGTCACTTAACATATAT
Source organism: Nanorana parkeri (assembly GCF_000935625.1). NCBI lineage: Eukaryota > Metazoa > Chordata > Amphibia > Anura > Dicroglossidae > Nanorana > Nanorana parkeri. The sequence goes on from NW_017307850.1 coordinate 454,028, forward strand.
ATTTATAAAATAATAACTGAAAGAAACCTTAACCCTAAAGTGAAAACCAATTTTTTGTATTTTGTATAAAGTATGTGAACGTTATAACCACTGTCTTCTTTTTTTGCCATCTATGTGCCATTGGGGAGATTTCCCTTAACTTCCTGTCTGGTAGCCACAACAGGAACAGAGAAAAAAAATCCCTCCAACAAAAGGTAAATCCCTGGTGGCCAGAACTAGTGTCCCCTTTCGAAGATTTCTTATTTATTCCTGTTCTGCTAACAACCCAAAATGTTGTGATTTTCCCTTTTATTTTCAGTAATATTTGATCATCGGGACAAATAGAGAGGGTGAATCTGCCTAATGGGGATACAGACATCAATCATAACTGACAGGCGTTCAGATCCCTATTCACTCTTTCCAAAACTATCAGTAGGAAAAATCCCAAAATGCTGCAGGTATCAAGGGCAGACACTTTAAGGTACATACTTGCAGCAGCCACCTAAACCATGCTGCAATGGTCGCATCCTGGCCATTTTTGTCAGGTTGAACTCTGACATTTCTGGCTAGTGTCAGAGCTTGCCACTAAGCATTTCTATTGGCCCATCACTATGATGGCCAATCACACTGGCCATTGGATCTGTGCAGGAAGTGGCAGGCAAGCAATTTTCTGCCGGAAGAGCCAATGCTTTGCCTTTCAGACTATGCTGGTGATGACAGGAGGATCTGGATAGCTGCTGCAGGTATGTGCAGACACCTCTTCCCATGTGATTTGATCATTTAATTGTTACAACGGTGAAAAGTATATTGCCTGACTTGTGTGTCTGGTCAAAGCCCATTGGGCTCATTCTCAATTTTCTGTTTACTTTGTATCAATGTGCACACATGAGTTGCGTCAATGCACAAGAATGGAAAAAAATGTGCATGCAAATTTTTTTCAAACTCAGTGTGCCACAACATTATTGTTCATTGTGCTATGCTGCAACACAGGTGCGTCTGGGCTGCATTGCCCTAGTGCGTTGGGGTGCCATTCAAAATTAATGGCACAGCAATGCACTAACGCACTTGATGTGCTTTGCGGTAATGCATGTTTTAACACAGTTCTTTGCATCAGAGAAATGGGCCCTTAGTGCACAGACAATAAAGCACCAATATTTCAGTTTTTGGTAGATTCTCACAATAACCACAATTTCTTCTATACCTTGAATAGAATTTGTTAGATATCTTTGCTTAAGTCCCTGATTCTGCAACCTGTTGTGGCCATTATGTAGGATTTCCACCCTCCCTGCATCATTTTTAAAGCTCTAACATAGCTGCTGGAATATGTAGAACATAGCAAAAAACTGGCTCAAGCAGTGGCAGAACAATCGCCATAGCAACCCAGGAGGCCGCTATGGGGCCCGGGGCACAGGGGGGCCCGGCCAGGACATCTCCCTGATGCCGTGTGGGCCACCTGGGTTGCTATGGCATCTCAGGCTGCTGGCTATCACTGGTGGCTGTGAGGAGGAACGTGGCACTGTTCAGATCACTGACAACCTGTCAGTGATGTTTGCAGCGCCTCGTTCCTCCTCACAGCCGCTGCTGAATCACTGACAGTCAGCAGCAATGAAGGAGGAGGCTAGGCCCAGCATCGGCAGTGAATGAGGAGGCGGGGCCCAGTGACTGAGGCGGTGCCCAACGATGGAGGAGGCGGGGCCCGTCAGCGATCGTGGAGGAGGCGAACAGTGGATCAGGGCTGATAGGTAAGAGGGTTTGACCAGCCCACCTGAGACCATGCAGAGCCCACCATAGAGGGTCTATGGAGGGTTCTGCAGGGTCACTCTCAGGTGGGCTGTTTGAGTAATCAGGTGGGCGTAACTAGAAATCACAGGGCCCCATACAAAATTTTGCTATGGGGCCCTGTGATTTCTAGTTACGCCCCCTGGGCTCAAGGCTTTATCTATGTCAAAAATATCACTTTTCTGTTGACAGGCCCTTTAACACATACATGCATCTCTACTTAAATGCACATGTACGTCAAATATAAAAATTGTAGCATTAGGGATGGCAACATAAGTGAAAAGAAAACCTCTTTTTTTCAGCCATAATATTTTTATTGACATATATATTATACAAAGTAAAACAAAAAGCAAAATGAAAACAAAACAACTAAAGTAATAGATTTCAATAGATATCAGTATTCCATTTCACATACCTTACTTCTTCTTCCAAACAGCATCTAGATAACAATATTCAATTTCTCAGACCGCACTTCTACTAAACAATAAATAAACATAAGTAGATATCAATTCCATTTTTAAAGTAACACTTCTTATTCTCCTAGAGGTGGGGAGAAAGGGAAAGAGGGGAGAAAAAAAATCCCCCCCCCACCCCCAAGATGTCAAACCACCATGATTAAAGGACATACATCTAGTACACTATTCAGACCCACTGTTCATGAAATAAATTTTTCTTGCTTGGTGGTTTGTACAGATGAAAAGCAGTTCTGTATATAAATCATACAGTAAAATGTCCCCCGATAGGAACACAGACAGTATTAAAAACATGACAGAGTGTCTCCCACCAGAGTTGGTGGGAGACACCAGAGTGGGTGACACCAATATGACTGAAAAGTCAGGCATTCAGTCATGGACCAAGAGCCCCACAACTGCATGAGGGAGGAGGGGACCTGGCAGCATACCTTTTCCCACCAGATTAACGTCCGCTCCTCTCTCTGCCGGCATCCATCACCGAAATGGCCGCCGGCAGTTAAGTACGTGTGACATCATTGACGCCATGCCTGTGCATGATGACGTCAAGTGCATGTGTATTGACGTCACGCGAATGCATAATGATGTCCCAGGTGGAAGGTGTCATCCAGACTGGGGACGCCTATGAGGGCTTCTAATCCCTGTTGAATGCAGAAGACACACCCAATGGGTCATTGATGAGTGATACATTTAAAATCTATAAATATTAATATTTAATTAACAGCATATACATTAAAATATGGTAAATCTGCCACTTTTGCATTGTTTGAAGACAAACAATACAATATTTCCTTTAAATTCTGCTTGCAGCTACTTGGTGGTTTGCAAATTGTGAACAATAATTGGTGCTTAAAGGTTGGTCTCTGTTGAATGCTATTTTGCAATTTACTTAATTTGCATTATATCTGGTCCAATGTCCAGGATGAAAAGTTAAAGCCTTTAGCTAGGCATAATAAATAATTACATACTCTGTATCTATAGAACCCAAATTCTATTACACGCATTTCCATCCTGAACACAGATTACTTTTTTTTCATTGTAGAAATGTGCGTAGGGGTAACAGTAAATTATCAACAGCTGCTTTTCCCTGGATTGTATATTAAATAAGCCAAATGTGCAATTAACCAATTTAATTCCAATGCCGCATAAATAGTTCAGGTGTCAAGAGAATCATTTCTCACCTGTGCTTTATATCTGTAGTAGATAGGAAGAAAATCACTCATTCGCGAATAGATATTCCAAAAAAGATTTGACACATATTTAATCTTAATAAAAAGTCATTTTTGGAGTGTAATAACTGTGATAAGACTTCACATCAACATTCTGATTATCATTTTACCAGACAGGAGTCTTTTCAAGGGTTCTAAATATCATGGTCTCAATTTGTGATGCTCAAATAGGAATACCTGACAGATATAGGACAATTTAAAGCTGAACTCCAGGAGAGTATTAACATTCATCCACCAGCTCTGATCCATTAATAAAGAAAAAACATTATTTATTTTTTATTTTTTTTAGTTGCATCTTTTTTTATAAACGTACATCATAAGCATTGTGGTCATGTGGATGGCCATGACAGATGAGGATACTCCTGGCATGCCATACAAAATGTGAGGTCTTGGAAGCTGGGACAGATCAGTAGTCTCCAAGCCCATTAATCAAACAATGCCACTACAGTGCAGGAGTTTGAGACTCCCGGGATTGTTCACTAGAGTGAACGGCGATGTAGTTATATCACCACTCACTTTCTATAGAGCTACAGTGGGGATAGAACAAAACAAGTGGCTGGGGTGATAACGGGCTTAACAGCTCCCGGTCTTAACACCAGATATTAAGGGGGACAAAGGGCTTTTCCTGATACAAACAAGTTTGGATTTCTCACTGCCAGGATGACTGTGTATTCCAAAAAGAAGAAATTCTTCAAAGATATGAAAGCAACTTTACTCTCATCTAATAACATTTCTGCCTAGAGTTATAATGGTTTTAAAAAAATAAAAATAAACAAAAACTGCACATGGGTGCCTACTAACCCAATGTTTTCCCCCATCCTTGCATTGCTGTAGTACATTAGAGCAGCCTGCTGAGTAAAATCCTCTAGTTGGGGGTAACTTGATGATCAGGTTACACCTGATTCTGAGCCTGTGCTTTTGAAGGACTGGGATTCTCAACTCCACCTATCAAAGTCGATTTAGCGTTTAATTAGGTATCTCTTTGATCATTTAGAAGTACATTTTAAAGTACCTGCTTTAATGCCACTCCAGTCTACAAAACAATTACAATGAGAAGAGGTGCAGATTACTCAGCACATAATGGGTGGATATACCACAGGAATAAAGACTGTTCACCTAGGAAAGTATTTATGGTGAAGCTGTGCTTACTTCATTTATCCAGTCATGTGCTCGCAAAGATCTTGTTTTTAATTTTTCTTTCATATGATTTTATTTGATTGGTTATACATAGTGAATGTTGCTTATGCTAAGTGAACAACCTCCAGTCTTCCAGCAAATGAATCAGCCAATACATGTAAAGAAGCTGCAGTTTTGCCCAGAGATGTTCTAAAAGACCACTGCTGTCTGGCAATGAACACTCAATAAAAAAACCTAAATTATAGTAAGAATAATATATACTATCTGATTTTAGAAGAGTATCAATTGCATGCATACTGTTAGTCCATAAATGCACAAACATTAATAGATGAAAAAAATGTTTTTTTCATTGGAGCCAGCAAAGCATTGCAACTGCAATCAGTGAATCTGGGTCTGACTCCTGCAGACTTTTTCCTCCAGCCCCTGTTTGTACCAAGGTACAGACTTTCAGTTACAGGGATGAGAGGCAGACTGAATGTACTACAAGTGTGGTGATTTCACAGCACTTGTGCTCCATCAAGAACTACAGTCCCTCTGATCACAGATCCTGCCAAATAAGTCTGCCTGACACTCTAAAAATAGAGAAACATATTGTAAAATAAATACAGTATGTGGAAAGACTTACTATGCTTCCAGAGGCATAGAATCCTCATATACAAATTGTTTTTTCTGTACATTTCATGCTGATGAATTAAATATGAAGATTATATCCTCCGGAGCTGTCTGGTTCATTATACAGCAGTACTTCATGAAGTTCTGGCAATGTGCAGCAGGGAGCTATAATGAATTCAGATAGCTGCCCTAAAATTACATTTTTAGTTTCAGTTTAATAGCATCCCCTGCCCAAAATGCCACATACAGGTATTTTTGCAAAAGCCCTGGATTATAATTTGCATCAAGTTCAAGCGTATGTAGTCTAAAAGTGACACTAGTTAAACTTTAAAAATGCATTCAAGTACCTTAACTATTCACAAAATCGTATCCTATTTGTTTATCACTTAGCTGTAGATCCTCAAATCATCTCGGAATTGGTGCTGACATTGTTCTTCCTTCTGGAGGGTCGCTACTTTTGTTCCCCATTGTCCCTGTACAATCTCACAATCAAAATTTGTATTGAGATTGTAGTCCATCACGGGAGTGAGCTTGTGGTGACTATTTTACAACACACACACAGGGACCATGGGGAACAAAAGTAGCCACCCTCCAGAAGGAAGGACAGTGTCAGCATGAATATATATCTATTAGGCTGTAAATAGGTATTTATTCAGCATTGCATTAACAGAACATGTTATTGTGTGTTAAGGTGCACTGTGTTAATAAAGTCCACTGATTCTGAATGTGTTAGCAACACTGGGTGCTTCTCTGTGCAATGCAGATGCAATGCAGCGGGCAGCAGGGTTCTGTGCACATACACAGGGTGTTATCCCTGGAAACATCACAGCACCTGCCTCAGTAGTTCTTACATTTGATGCTAAGCCTCCATGATTGAAAGAACTGGAATCCAATGAATAAAAGGGGCAGGCCAGGGACAGCATGGCAGGGGAGGAAAGTGCTAGATGATGCTGGATGCCCCCCAGTCAAGAATTTAGGGGGAGGTCTATATAACTCAAGCACTTAGGTAGTTTTCTCTGCTAAACCTGATTTCATTACCTTCAAAAGTGTTAGCATTCACATAAAGGTGTGTGCATTATTTTACTTATTAAGCTTGCATTTTTTGTATAGATCCCTACAGACATTTCTGGGGCCCCAGATTGTTCTTTTAAGAGATTGGTATGATATGTCTATAAGAGTTTTAAAGTAATATATCTCTTTTCTTTCTGTATATATCATGTTAGCTCTATCTGACTTACTGCAGCTTTTAACGTACACTGTGAGAGGCTCAGAGAATCAAAATTCACAATTTCAATAAAGGAAAGGAACCTGTGTATTTATGCAAAACTGAAGATAATGACTGAAAAAAGCAATGCAATCACAAAGCGCAGATTGTTCAATCTTCCCATTTGTGTGTTGTGGTGTGCTGAAATGCACATGCATTGAGGTGGTATGACTGGACCCTTAAATACTTTTTCTGCATCTGTACTACAGCAGCCTCACTAATTGCTGGCTGGACCTGGCCTTGCAACCCCCTATATCTAAACCCAGCTAAACTAATCAGCCCACACCAGCCTTATGCTAATGGCTGGACAGATCCTAAGCCACACTGTGATAGGGGGTGGGAAGTCTTAAACACTTTTCAGCCTCCGTCCTCCAATTACCAGCTCCACTATGCAAGTGATCAGGTGTAAGGTATGGAAATAACAGCTATCCCAGATTCAGAGTGTACAGAAGTGTGTCCACTGCAGTTCCTGAAACCAGGCGTGTTGTCAGTCCCTCACTTTTCATTACTATATCAAATGTTTATTATATCATTAATATTTGATACAGAGTGTGCCCATGAGACATGGTTCTCAGAGCACTCTTGGTTTTTCAATTTCAAAGTTTTTATTCGGGTTTTTCACAAACGTGGGTCCGCATACATAACTTCGGAACCCTGCATTACATATATCATTGAGTATACAGATGATCAACTTATTTAACTGGTGAAATTATACATAGTCCTGTATTACATTGTATACAAGGAGATTATATTGAGCAACCAATCGAAGCTAGGTTGGAGCAACCTTAACATAAAAGTTCTAACGTCTGCTCAATTCAGAGAGTCAACATTCTAAATTATCATGTGCCTAGAGTTATGGTAGTCCAGAGTCCCCGAAAAGGGAGAAAGAACAAAAGAAAAAGGGTGTGTGGGGGGGGGAGTCAGGGAGGATTCGGAGAGGGTGTAGGACAGAATGAGAGGAAAGTGGGGGAGGGGGGGCACTCTTGGTTTTTCTAAAGAGAGAGCGTGTCAGAAACTGTTTGCTTTCAGACTCCTGCTCCCTAAATAAAACATCATACCATCATACCAACTTATCGTATAGAACCACCTGTATACATTTCAGCTTTAGCTATTGAGCTATAGCCAGTATAGATTCACTATAGCCCGTACAGCACCCGAAGCGGCTCAGCCGAGCCAAATGTATTTGCTTTTGGCTACGCCCCGTAAATGACAGCTGGGCGGATCCAGCCGTGATGTCACAGCTGGCTTCACCCAGTTGTAATAACAGATCAGCGCCCCCAAGTGACCTGGGGACGCTGATCTGTCATTAAAAATAACTACTGGGCGGAGAAGACTCTAGCAGGTGTTGGCCAAAAGAAAACAGTTGGGCGGAGCTAGCTGTCACTGCTAGCTCTGCCCAATTGGTTTTTAAAAAAATATTTATTTATTTTTTAAAATTTAATATCCATTTACATTTTAAAAATATTTTAGCAACTTTTTTTCTACTTTTTTTTACTGTTTTCTATTCTGCTCAGTACCATGGAGGTATCGAGCAGAATAGCCGAGACGAATGTCACTCGGCAGCACTCGGCTATTCACTATGTGAATAGGGGCGAACGGCAGCGAGTGAGGTGCCGGAGCTTTGGCTCAGCCGATCTAGATGTTGAATCGGCTGAGTCGAAGTCCTTCTGCACTTTGGCTCAGCCGAACATGCAGAGCAAAGTGCAGCCGATGTATGGCTGATTTCAGCCGATGTACGGCTCTCAAAAGTTCATTTATTTCACTAATGCAACTTAAAAGGCTGTAGTTAATACCCGAACGTTGTTCGGCTCACTTTACTACGGCTCGGTTATTCACTCGTCTGCCTTCGGCAGCTTTGTGATTGACCCTGCAAATGTTTTTTATTTCAACATTCACTGCATTTTTTGATCACACCTCGTATATATATTAGGTATATTAAAACAATCATTATACATTCTCTTCAAAGTTTGTCCTAAAATACCGTCAGTGTTGAGGTGCATATCTGTGGTTGTAGTAATTATTATAATGCACTTAAATCCACTGGAGGATAAACCTTTTAACATCAATGAACATATTTGATACCTTTTTCATGCATTATATATATGCATGCTGCAAAAAGAAGGACATAATACATAAATGTGTTTTTACAACCTCTGCAGTATTGCCTAATCCATAATTTGACTTTTGTAACAGTAGCTCTTTTATTGATTGTCTTGTTATTTCTGAAAACTTTAATCTTGGATTAGGAGGCTAAACTTGAGCCCATATGCTATACTGTGGGGGATGAACAATCAGTAGTAAACAATGAACCAACTACTGGCCTCTGTCTTGATACTGTTATAATGATTGACATTAAAAGCCTCTTTAAGTCATAATCAATTCTGAGATGACATGTCAGTTATAGTCATGTACTGAAAGTGCATTGAAATCTCCCTGAGGAAGTTGCCCAGATTAATAGTATTTAATGGATTAATAATATTCAGGTGTGTATGAATGTAAATATTTTGTAGGGGCCCTCAGTGCTTTAATAACAAATCAGTTAAAAGGAGAATCAAACGCGCGCGCCGTAGCTCCGCCCCTAAGGACGGGGCTGCGGCGTGCAGCGTTCTTGGGTAGCATATAAATGGCCGCAAGTGTGGTCATTTATATGCGACACTCATGAGGAATGCACCCAAGTATGGCCACATGAGGTATTATATTTGATCTATTACATAATTCTATCAAATTTTCACAATGACACTTCAACATGTGCACTTATCAATTCTTACTATCATGATGCAGTCTTTATGACTATGCATATTGCATAGCAAAAATATATTCCTCATAGATTTATTATTCATTGGGATTTCTTTTTTTCTATCACACTTTATCATGGTTCATACATACAAACGATCCATTAACCACTCATAATTTATCACTATAATTTATTAATTTACATAATTTATTTACATCACATTTATTACATCATGTTTACTGGTTTCCCTATCAAATTTTATCTTTAACTAACACTAGACTTGGCACTGATGGTTGTGATTTTAAACTTATATATGATTCCCTCTGGGCCAATTTAATCATGGATGGACCCAAGATGCTTCAGTTTATCCTAATTCACACCACATTATTTAGCTTTATTACCAATTGCCACTACCTTTATTATGTATAAAAATAATATGTCACTTTTTAATCACAACATAGGACATGATTTCACTTTATTTATTATATTATATTATATTTATTTATCTTTACGCATATCTCTAGCTGTTCTTTTACAACATCTCCTTTATTGCTGTTGCCTCCGGTTGCTGGTGCTGCAATCTGCTCCCTTGACACGATTCCTGTGCGTGACTACTTTCGCCTGAGTTGAGGGAAATATAATTGGTTTCTTCTCATCCTCGCGTAGTATTGTCGACTGACGATCTTGATGGATTCCTCCATGTAAGCCTGCGAATGCTTATGGATATAACAATTTATATGTATGTTTGTTCTACACAAAAGTGCAGTCTCTAATTTGTTCTACATTGGTTCCCTCTCATTTAGGATATATATTTTCCCCTGGAGAAGCTCAGAAGGGCGAAACATGTCGGGGTTATCAGAATGAGCCATCTATCATGCCTTACTAAAATAATTATACTGTCGAATTGATGTGACATTACTATTTCATGTGAAATAGATCAATCATGTTTTAACTTTTTTAATCATGCTACAAAAATAATGTGACACTAATAAATTAATTTCAAATTTTTATATAACAAGAGAGCTATAGTATTTCTTTAAAGCCCCCTCCGTTTTCAGTATTTGCACACCTTAAAGTGGAATTTACTCAACACAGCTTGCAAATATGCTCTCATGCTGATTTATTTATTAATAGCTGGTTGGTGTCTGTCTTGCTCAAAAAGCCACCTAATAAAAGTGCTTAAATACTATGCATGTAGTCAATACAATTTTTTGGTGTTTTTTTCAGTCATATAAATATACACCATTGATGATTGTTTAATTAAAAGCCAGCTGGTGTCTGTCCTGTTCAAATGGAAGCCCGGTGAAAGTACTTAAATACTCCGCATGTAGTCACTACAATATGATGGTGGCTTTTTTCAGTGAAATAAATACACTCTATTGCTGGTTTTGATTAAAAGCTGGCTGGTGTCTGTCCTGTTCAAAAAGTAGCCTAGTGTTAGACCTTAAATACTTTTCAAGAAGTCACTACAATATTTTGGTGCCATACAGTATTTCCATGGCATAAATGCATTCTAATATTAATGTTTAGATTAAAAGCAGACTGGTGTCAGTCCTATTAAAAAAGGGGCCTACTAAAAGTGTTTAAATACTGTGCACAGTCACTTCAATATTTTGGTGTTTTTTTCAGTGAAATAAATATACTTTATTGTTGATTTCTTTTTGGATCGGGGGGAGTGAAATGTTGAAGCTGCACAGAATCTCCTCTTCATCACAGCCAGCACCACAACCCTCCACATTACTCATCTTCCTCCTTGTACTCCTCCTCTGCCTGGGCTGTTGCATAAGCTCTGGGTGCTTAGGGGTGAACTGGTGGTTCTGAGGAGTCACTGGCTGAAGCAATTGAGGAGAAGGGGGTTAGAAGTGACTATGCTGTCACCATCACCAAGGTGAAGGACACAAAAACCACCAGCTCCAGTGGTGTGCCCCATTCTATATCCCTTCCAGTCACTCTCAAATTTGCCTAGTGGGCTGGGAATATGATTTAGCATTCCTGTCCATGCTTGCTGGATCACAAGTCTGTAGTCATGTGAACCTTGCCACTGACCAGGTGGTGCAGCACATGATGGTGCAGGGCAGGAATGGCATTCTGGACAAAACATGGTGGGTTACCTGCCACTGTGGTGCAGCACAGGCCATAAACTGGCAGAAGTGGGCCAGCTCCACCTGCAGGACTTGGAACAGCTGTAAGGAAGCAGATTTAAATCTGGTGGAGGGCGAGAATATTGTGGTAAAGGTTAGAAAGTGAGCAATGAGGAGGAATAGGGGTGCAGGCAGGTTTGGGCCCAGGGGCAGGCAGAAGAGGCAGCTCCCTTGGCTCTCCAGCTAGGGGGGTCTAAAAGGGGCAGCACCTGAAACCTATGCTGCTGAAATAGTTCACAGCTCATCAAGGGGGGAGCGCACTTTAGCCTTTGTGTCCTGGGTGCTTAAGGTCCTTGTCCCGACGATGAGTACAGTCCTTTTGCCATCAACCAGCATCATTGAGGTGCTGTTCCCACTGAGCTCTGTGGTGCAGATTTATGTGCTTCCTCATGCATGTGGTACCCAAATGGCTTGTACTTTTACGATAAGCTGCAGGCAGAGGGTGCACTCTACAACAGTGCTGTTGACAGCAGGTACAGTAAAAAAAAGGCTCACATTGCAGACCTCTTTTAGTTTTCTCCCTATTCTACTGCTGGCATACTGTCCTGATGCTCATCAATTTCAACTAAACACATACTTGGAGTCTATATTTTGAATATTTGGGGAATAATTGGGGATATGGGACTGTGAGGTGGTTCATGGAATGTGAGGTTGTGATTTTGAATTGTTTTTATGCACTCTGCTTTTACATTTTATTAAGCCTTTAAGACAATGCAGTGTGTTACTGTGAAAAAGGAAGCTCACGAACTATACTATTAAACTGTTGAGCCACTGGCTAGTTTGTACAAAGGTCAGAGCTTAAAGTGTATTTCCACTTTTGCAGCCAAATTAGGCACTGAGCAAACATAGATGAAAAGCATCAGAGCAAACAACAGATTAAAGCATCAGAGCAAAGCCAGATCTTTTGACCTTCAGTGTTGTGGGTTAGTAATATAAAGTATTTAAGTCATTGGATTAACATGACAGCCAAGCAACTAATATTTTCAGAAGGGGCAGTCAGCAGCTAAGGCCTTCATATTCCATCAATACAGGTTTACTCCTTTTTAGTGTTTGCAAAATATATTTCCCTACAATGTTTTTTCATATTTGTTTATTTAAGAAACCAAAAAGCAGAACTGTGAATTATTTTCTCTTCTCTATTTATAAAGGCTCTTATAGTATTAATTTCCAAAATTCATCAAGCTATACCATCTAACCTTCTAATGTTTAATGTTCAAGCCGAAATGTTATTCACATCCATCTACAATACAAAGTGAATTAACACCATTGTTTGATATTAACTTTGGCATACAAACTTGAGTGTTTCTTTTTCTTGAGTTAACCTAAGTAACATTTGACCTTATCAGGTGTTATTTGTCATGGTAATGGGGTTTTACTATGGGGTCTATTCACTATACTGCCGAGGGCAGCCAGGGTCCTGGGGCCGAAGCTAGCCGAAAGATCGGCCGAAGCTACGGCCAGATCCCTCGGCAGCTTCGTGAATAGACCCGTATGTATTTAGCAAAAGCCCCATTTGGAATTATTTGCAGGTTTTAGTCATACTGAATAACATACCAAAGGGAAGAAATAAAGAATAATTGATCTAATAAGGTAGCCAAAGACATGAGATTCCAATCCGAATATGTACAGGTGAAACTCGAATAATTAGAATATCGTGCAAAGTTCATTTATTTCACTAATGCAACTTAAAAGGTGAAGCTAATATATGAGATAGACTCATTACATGCAAAGCAAGATAATTCAAGCCGTGATTTGTCATCATTGTGATGATTATGGCTTACAGCTCATGAAAACCCCAAGAACCCCAAATCCACAACCTCAAAAAAGTAGATTATTACATGCAATCAATAAAACAAGGATTGTACATAGAACAATATCGGACCTCTGAAAAGTACAAGCATGCATATGTACTCAGTACTTGGTTTGGGCCCCTTTTGCAGCACTTACTGCAATTACTTTTGCACGATATTCTAATTATTCGAGTTTCACCTGTATGAGCATCAGCACTCATGATGGCCTATAGGCTTTGAAAGAACTTTCAACTGACCATTTACCACTATTGCCTGTAGGCTCCCTAATCTTTTTCTGTATCTCACTTACTTATCTCGAAAGGCATGGCCATTAAGGGTTAATTTGCTAAGGCAAGCCAAATACCAAAAGCAGAGTCTATGCAAGCTAGGCAATTACTAATTTCAAGTTCTCCTGCTTTTATGGCAAGAGCTTTTTGCTGTGTGTTTTTCCCAAGGATATTACATTATGATGGATAAGTATTAAATATCCTTTGGTTAATTTAACACAGATTTTCTATTATTTTCTTTTCTGCCTCATGTAATCCTTTTCATCAAGTGTGAATGTAAATTAATAAACATGACTTAGCTCAGTCTTAATTTATAAAACTGTTTTTCAATAGTTTCAACAATGATGAAGCCAAACTTTCTGAGGCAGGCAGCAACACTGTATTTGTTCAGTATAAATAATGCTTATAATAAAATGACAATAAACTCTCAAACTTTTTTTTCAATAATGAATCCAGATCTAATAAATATACATCACCCAGCAAAGTATTTCTTTATATTTCTGACCAAGCACTTACAGTCATCACATTTCTGAGCAGCTGATTTCAAGGGGTTGATTTACTAACCTTATAAACACACCACGAACATGTATACACCTCTGTAGTGTGTTCCCTCCCAGCATGATCTATGGGTGGAATCTAAACACCTTTGTAGTATGTACATACCCAGCAGGTGTGTTGTGCAAAGCCCTGCATGAATTACAAGGTGATGTTGTGTAAATTAGCTCTATGTTGTGTTGCTTGCGTTGATGAATGCAGGAATGTAAATGCATGAGCTAACCATTTTTGTCTAAACTGTGAAGCAGCATTATATATGCATCATGTGCATGATTTTTCCATATATGGCATTAGTGGAAATATGCTTTTAGAGACTTTTTGGTTGATAAATACGTTTTGCTGTGTGAAAATCACACGCACCTGGTGCGTGCGTGTGTTTAGGTTAGTAAATCACCCCCCAAGTCTCTCAGTTCAGCTTCTTTGAACATTTCTCTGGCATTTGGAATAGCTTAAAAATCCTTTTGGATTTAATGTCACATTAACTATTGTAAAAATGTATCTTATTTGTGTATCACTCAGCTGTAGATCCTCAAATCCTCTCTGAATTGGTGCTGACACTGTCCTTCCTTCTGGAGGGTGGTTACTTTTCTTCCCCATGGACCCTGTGTGTGTTGTAAAGTAGCCACCGCTCCAAGCTTGCTCCCATCATGGACTACAATCTCACAATTAGTTTTCTAACAACTGTAGTTCATCACGTGAGTGAGCTTGGAGTGGTGGCTGCTTTACAAAACACACAGGGACCATGTGGAACCAAAGTAGCGAAAAGTACGATACATTTTTGTTAAAAGGTAGGAAACTTGAATGCATTTTCATGATTTATCTCCTTTAAGTTTAGCGTCACTTTAATAAAGAGAAAAAATACTCTGCCAAAACCAGCTGCTAATGTAAACTTTCAAATTAAAGGTGCTATTACTCCAGAGTTTGATTTGTGCTCCAATAGCCATTGAGATCTAACTAAACTTGCAATCTAAGACCTGACGAAGGGGGGCAACTTATAGCCCCAAAAATACATTCCCTTAGTGTATTTGTTATCTTTGAAGCTATGTGATGAAACAAACTTGAACTCTAATACATTTGCATTGAGCGTTGAGAACCCTAGAGCAGTGCTCCCCAACCTTTTTATCGCCGCGGACCGGTCAACGTTTGATAATTTTACCGTGGCCCGCTGAGGGGGGGACGTTGATTGTTTATATTTTAGATTGTTTTGATTTAATAATTTTAATTTAATTGTATTTAAACATGCCTTCAAAATAAAATACAGTTACACCAAAAAATGAAAGCGTTGGAGTTCTTCACCTATTCCACCACCGAAAAACTGGGCGAGATTACGTTAAAATGTGTGACCACGTCACTGGTCACACATTCTAACGTAGTCTCAAACTTTGATAGATCACATGCCTACCTGTAATCATTTAATCAGAGAAATAGATTATAATAGGGAACATTACAGTGTAATATTACCCATTATAATCCACTTTTCTAATTACATAAAATAGCAGTACATAACAGAGAAATAGATTATAATAGGGAACATTACAGTGTAATATTCCCCATTATAATCCATGTCTAATGACATGATGTAAGACACCCCCCCTTCCCCCGCTCAGACTCACCCTTCCAGGAGCAGCAGCCATGTGTCGATGTGTGCACTCACTGCAGGGGGTGGGGCGTGTGACACACACACACGTCTCCTGTGACTCACCTCCCCTCCCGCCGCCTGTTACTATAGACGCGGCCGGGAGGGGAGGTGAGTCACAGGACCCGCCCCCTCACTGTGAAGCCCGCCGGCAGTGCGGGGCCCCGGTGTTCAAACACCGGGACCGTGCACTGCCATATATTGCATGACCGGACCGCACTGAGACTGTGCGGCCCGGTACCATTTGATCCGCGGACCGGTACCGGTCCGCAGACCGGTACCGGTCCGCGGACCGGGGGTTGGGAAACACTGCCCTAGAGCACTGAAAAACATTGTTAGGAAATTTTTTTTTAAAGTACTCCTTTCCCATGTTGAAACTAAAATGCATGTAAAGGCATTTTTTTTAAGTTTTGGATAAAGTAGGGATATGTCACCAACACATAAAGGGTGGATTTGAATATTTTGAGATGTCATGAGACCAAGAGGTGAGGGAAAATCCTCTACTGGGGATGCTGGTTCCTATGATAACTCCATAAGATGGGAATTCCTCATATTTCCCGTAGGGTCACTGGGACACAAACATTAAGAAATCTAACCCCACCAGGACACAGGCAGCAAAAAAAAATCATGTTGAAGGTTTAACCTTTCCATACTCTAGCTAAAAAAACCAAAAACAATCAAAAAACAATATTTTGGATTTAAATTAATTTTCATGGTACATACTTTGGCATAGTAATCTTGGTACACCAATCGTTGATTGGTGACTACTGTTTAAAGTGTCTGTTGAACTTGAGTGCCTCCTTTTAGATCCTGTACCTGTTTAGTTGAAAAGCAGCAGCACATTGATGAGATATGACATCCATGTGCTTTGTCCTGCAAGCATACAGCTCTGACACTCACTTTCTGATTCTGAAAGCTGCTATACAGAGCATAACATGAAACGAACATAGGTAGACTCAGCTGAATTTATTTAAAAAATACATAACTGTTTTTTTCAAAATGGAAGTAAAGTGAAAAAAAAATTGCTGGTAGGTAGGGTTTTTTGGCAGAAGAGACACGCAAAGTCTCTTCTGGCAAAACAATAATTTCTCTCTCCCCCAGTGATTTTTTTCTGTATGGCATGTACACCGTGCAGTTTACACACTCAGCCCGTTCAAAACATTTTTAAAATGCCATAAATGGGCCGGATCCTGGGGAGGATGTAACTTCTGTGCTCATCAGTGGCCATTGAATTTATAACCATACTACATCATGTAAATGATGCTAATACAATGCATTACTGTTCACAAAGCTAAATTGTGTTCAAATACCTATTAATGGATATGTAGACATTAGTTATAGACAATTAAATGCAAGTCAACCTCATAAAAAGTAACAGCTTACCATAACTGACCCTCCAAAACACTTAAAAGAAATACTGCAATCAGAAGTCTGTAATATTACACTGGATTAGATTGTTTGTCATGTAAATGGACCAGAAAGGTCAATGATCATTTGGCCAGCTCGCAGCAAAACCATTGGACTTGCCATGGTGATTACACTGGTTCAGCCCCACGCTCTGAATACATTGACTCTGTAACATGTGATCCTCTGTAGTAAGCATTTTAATGTTTTTCTTATGAATGAAAATAGCTATTATTCCTCTGAACTGAGTTCCAAATTCTACAGCTCTTTACATGCTTGACATGAGTAACTGAAACGGCTATCTCAAGGGACAGCAATGCAGTGTATTTCTTCCTCAATAAATAAATAATGCATGACCACGGTATTAGATTGTAAGGGATTTTATGTTTCCTGGTAATGATCATCGTGAAGAAGTTCACATTCTGAACTAAAATGTAGCATACAAAAGAAAATGCAATGCATATTTTACTAGATCTTGAATGGTTTAAAGGAGAACACCAGTAACAGCTATATAATTCTGAAAGAGATATGTGTTCCAGGTTGACTTTCTAGAAAAGTGTAAGCCCCTTAGATAACACTTGTTATATAATTGTTCTAGTGGCATATTACTGCAGTAATGAGGAAGTACTATACTTTTTTTATTTTAAAGTACCACCGTACTTGGAAAGTACAACCCCAATTCCAAAAAAGTAGGGACCCTGTGTAAAATCTACATAAATACAGACTGCAAATAGTTGCAAATATCATAATCCCATACTTTATTCACAATAGAAAATAGAAAACACATCAAATGTTTAAACTGAGAAAATGTACCATTGTAAGAAAAAAATAAGGTAATTTTGAAATTGATGGCAGCAACACATCTTTAAAAAGTTGGGACAGGCCAACAAAAAACTGGTAAAGTAAGTGGTACTAACAAGGAAGAGCTAGAAGAACATTTTGCTAATTAGGTTAATTGGCAGCAGGTCAGTAACTTGATTGGGTATAAAAAGAGAGAGTCAGAGCGTCTCAGAAGTTATGATGGGCACAGGTTCACCAATCTGTAAAAAGCTGCATCTGTTGAACAATTTCAGAATAATGGTCCTCAGTGTAAAGACTTTAAATATATCATCATCTACTGTACAAAATGTCATCAAAAGATTCTGAGAATGTGGAGAAATCTCTGTGCACAAAGGGCAAGGCTGAAATGAAATATTGGATGCCAGTGATCTTCATGCACTCAGATGGCACTGCATTATAAACAGGCATGATTCTGTGATGGACACCACTGCATGGGCTTAGGAATACTTAAAAAAATCACTGTCTATGAACACAGTTTGCCGTGCCATCGAAAATGCAAGTTAAAGCTCTATCATGCAAAGAAGAAGCCATGTCTAAAAATGGTCCAAAAAAGCCGCCTTCTTTTCTGAGCCAAAGCTCATTTAAAATGGTCTGTCGCAAAGTGAAAAATTGTTCTGTGGTCAGACAAATTGAAATTTGACATCCTTTTTGGCAACCATGGGCACCGCATCATCTGGACTAAAGAGGAGAGGGACCTTCCAGCTTATCAGCGTTCAGTTTGAAAACCTGCATCTCTGATGGTATGTAGATATGCATATATAATGGGCAGCTTGCACATCTGCATCTGCATATAGAATGGGCAGCTTGCACATCTGCAAAGGCACCATTAATGCTGAAAGATATATCCAGGTTTTAGAACAGAATATGCTCCCATCCAGATGTCTTTTTCAGGGAAGGCCTTTTATATTTCAGCAGGACAATGCTAAACCGCATACTGCATCTGTGACAACAGCATGGCTTCGTAGTAGAAGAAAACAAAAGGGAACAGAGCGCCACCTCCGTGTGTAAAATCGTTTATTACAATAAATAAAACAAGGGATAAAAGTACTCACAAACAAACGTTTTCATCAGGCTTTAACAACAAATGAGAGGCCACACTGTCTGTTAACCCAACATGGTATATCCCCGACCATGTAACACGGTAGTCTCCGGTCACATCACCGTCCACCGACCGCAGTCAGCCAAGATTGACGCGTTTCAGGGGCAAGCCCCCTTCCTCAGGTGTGATTCTATTACATTCTATATATTTTTAGACGTTTCTGACTAAAACACTGATCTTATCTGGAAGGAAGCAAGAAAAAGAGACAATGCTGAAGGCAGATGGGATGTTTGTTACTGTTAAAAAGGAACAATATTTCCCTTTGATTATTCTGTTAATCAAGGCAATCACATGACCAAGAAGAACAACAGTTCTCAACCTTCTCTCCAGGTCTGAGGATGTTAGTTGCAGGCTGATCCTAGAAATTAGTATTTGTTAATGTGACGTGTTTGTTCTTTTATTGTTTTAAACATAAACATTTTTAGAATACTACTCAAAGCTCAATTTGAAATCACTCTGCCTCCTTTTTAAAGTGTCAAAGAGCTATTGAGAAGAATTGGTAACTATAATGTCAGTAGACTGGGAACTTTCAGGTGCCACAAAGGTTTAGACACAATGTTTGGTTGATTAAAAAAAACATTTTATTACTGTATATAGAATTTTAAAAAATCCAATATTATAAAAATAGGCTTATACATTATATTACAAATAAAGATCACCACAATAAAGATTACCACATATAGCCTTTCATAACCATATATATACTGTATATACTGTATATAGTGCTACCACCAGCATCAATAATTTGTCTTCATGCAGTTAGACGGGCCGAGGCTCACTCTACACTTTTCTCAAAATCTTGGGATCTGCTTTATCAGGAGTTGTGGCAAACACGTTAGTGTTATGTACTAGAAATAGAAAAGAATAATTAACTATTGATTTA
>NW_017307850.1:473878-493733 GCF_000935625.1 Nanorana parkeri
TATGTTCCAAACTAAATTCTGCATATATATATCAATATATATATATATATATATATATACATTTTTTATGTTTTCCTTCAAAATGGTTTCTCATTTTGCCTATGTATTACTCTGCTATACACACCTCCGTTAGTCATTAAAGGCCCCTTTACACCTTCGCAGTGCGTTACCACATAGTCAATAATGTGCATTCCAGGGCACCAAAAACTGGACCCTTTGTACTGAAGTGCAGGTTCATTGTCTAAGTGGGTTGGGGTACTATTCAGAATGATGCAAGGATGTGAAGTCAACCTAAGATTACTTCCTGGGTTTGCATTACCGCATCCTATGTCAGTTCCTACGTGTTGGATGGAAATTATGATGTAGATTTACTTTCTAATTAATCTGCTTCATCATCTGGAGAAGTAAAAGTGACACAGGAAACTGAAAAGCTTGAATGTAGCTGTTTACTTTTGCTTTACCATCCGATAAAATAATATATTAGCCACCTTGGAAGTGTAAAGGCTTTACATAGTTGTTCCGCCCAGCCATTACATTCCCTTTAATGTGTCCCATTGCTTCTACTAATCAAAAAAAATAGGGAGAGTGGAAGGTTCATCACTATGAGGCTCTATTGCAGGTGGGTGTGCCATAATGGTCCACTGCAGTATAACCTTTATTTGGCAGCTAGATGTGACAAGTTAAGCCCCGGACAATGAACACCAACCATTGCTCATGCAAAAAGAATTGTGTTGGAAATGTGCTGGAAGAAGGAAATCAATAGACCCTGGAATCCTGTGGGTTTAAATGTAAGCTGCACATAGTTTGCCTTAGTCTATAACATCCTTTCTGTATGAAATAACATATATTCTCTTAAGCGCTCTATTTAATTATTAATATTATTGCTAATTAACAGTCATTGCCAGTAAATAGTGATCAATACAAAGCTGTAAGGATTTACTAAGAGCATAGTTAAAAGCATGGGCACCTTAAAGGGACTGAATAGTCTTTCAATGATTTGTTTTTACAGATATACATGTCAGAGAGATCAAAGTGATGTAAATAATACCATCAATGTATATTAATGTTGTTAAAAACATGGCCTTAAATCTAATTTGTTACTATGTGAGTTCATGGTGAGAGTGATAATTGCCTAATTACTCACTCAAGCATCCTTGATTGATGTGCTACACAATGGCTCTGATTTACTAAAGGAATTGAGCATGTTCACTTTGCAGGGGAATATTCACATAGGTTAGTGCATGTGGAGGAGCTCTGGTGACATTAATCATCCATTCATGTGAAAGAACATGTGTATTCTTTACAACATTAACTTTCACCACTAACTAATCAATAAAAAATTCCCTTTGCAGGCTGAACATGCTTATTTTTTTTCGTAAACCAGGGTTAATGTTTGTACTTTTCTGCTCCTTCTCATAATGCCTGTTGGTGAGCCTAATTTACTAAAGAAGAACAGAGTAAAGTCAGAGAGGGTAAAAATGGATCACGGACAATGTTTGCTCACATGTGCAATCATGAAACAAGCAACCTAGTTAGCTAACGGTATGCACATATGTAATGCATATGGTGCAGACCTTTTTTGCCGAGCATGTTGAACAACCAAATAATGTACAATTGGGCACTGGTGCATACATTCTACAGCAAACCACCCTCATTAATAAATTCTGGGTATGGTCTTGATTCACATCATGGACGAATCATAAGTTCATTGAGTGTAGGATTATATTGTTTATTTGGCATCAATGCACATGTGCACACTAATAAATGATGACCTATGAAGCAGCCAGCTTTTTTTAAAATAATGTGATACAACATTTTAACGTTTATTAAACTCGGGGAGCAATTGAGGCAAATACAGAGCTCCCTTTAGTGGCAAATCTTCATATCTATATTTAAAAGAAACCTATCCAGAAATAAACCTGCATTGCTGACTTATCATTCTACAAAAGATAGTGTCTCCTCCTGCAAAATACGCCTGGCTGTCATGCAGATAGTGTCTCATCCTGCAAAATATGCCCGGCTGTCATGCAGACCGCCTGGCTTTGACGTTTTACTTTTCTAATCAGTCAGTGATTCAGAAAGTTTTAAAACCAGTGGGTGTGTATAATAGCCAGGCAACTGGCATTATCAGAAAGAGGTCAGCAACTGTAGTTTTCATGTTTTTCTCAGGAAAGATTGATGTTCTGTACAGCTTAGTAGCAAGCTTTGCACACATCTGCTGCACTGCTCATCTCCAAATATGACAAACTTATTTCCTAATTTAGAAATGTAGTTTTCTATTTTTCTGCCTCCTCACTTGGAAAAAAAACCCCTCTAAACAGCAGGAAGATGATCTATAAAGTAAAAAATCTGAAGTGCTCATGGGGCCCCCACCATCCAGAGGAGTATGGCTCCAGCTATAGGAATGATTGAGCCAAGAGGTGCGGTAAGCAGAGCACCGAAAACCTGTGAAGTGAGCCCAGAGCTTCATCTGCTGGATGGAAATGAAAATACACTTTGCACACATACAATAATAACTAATGAACTGATAAACCCAAACACCAGCTATGATGATTCATTTGAAACCAGAGCACGATGGGTACTTTCCAGACTAGGGATCACCCCACTCTCTCTCACCTTCCTTCCCCAACTACCATCAAAGCTATCATATCATACCTGTCTATATAGTAAAAAATCCCCCCCCCCCTTTTTTATAATTGTGTATTTGACATTTTAAGGGTTGACTATCATTTTTGATATTGATATTTGATAGTAGTTTATTGATAGAGAGAGTTTGGCCACCTACTGTATATACCTGTAAATGAAAGAGGCTTAAGAGCTTCGTAGATATTATTACAATCTGATTTTCGATGGTCTGCCTGTTGATTTGTGCTGTCAATATTTTGTATTCTAGCCAAATAATTTGAAAAACACATTATCATATGGATTGCCACAATCTTCAGGAATGCTTAAATGCAAAGCATGCTTGCAAAAAAAAAAAAATGAAATAATCTGCTAAAAGAAAAGAAAGCCATAAAAGAAAATGTGTGTCTCAGCATTATAGACAGAGGTGTTTCAGGATTACCAGATCACAGACCAAGGGGTTTAGGTTGGCTGGTACAGTAGAGCAATGACTGGAAGAAAGCTGAACTATTCAGTAATTTGGGCTCAGGTTTGGACTGAACCAGGTATGAACCTGAGCTCATCTAAATATGGAAGTGCCATGGGCAACCTGCCCAATCTGCTGCAGGCCAGGGCATTCCTGGCCCTGCAGATGCACATAAACAAAGGGGCGGAATGCTTGTGCTGATGTCATTGAGCGTATGTGGCCATATGGTCATATTTGATCAATGTAATTGACCAAAAATATCCACGTGGCAATGTAAGATCAATGACATCACTGCATCCTGCCCCTTTGCTTATGTGCAGCGGTGGACGGGGAATTCCCCAGTGTCAGCTGATTAGGCAGCAGTGAAAAGAGCTTCCTTCTGTGCTCAGAGGAGCTCAGGTTTGAAGGAAATTCAGTCTGATGCTGAGATCATCCTTACCCAGTAACAGGTAGGATAAGCTCACAGTTTGCATCTCAAGGTTTCATTTCTAATTTTAATTGGAATGCACAACCTATAAAATGTGTGAAAGGCATAGTGGTAGTAAAGGTAATTTAACCACATGTACTAGTAAAATTGTTACTATACTCTAGTCAGAATAATGAAAGATAATATGAGATTGGTTACAATTTGTTGATGCATTTTACACATTTGCTTTGTTTGTCTTACTAAACACGTCAGCTGTGTAAGACAAAGTCAAGAATCTGGCTATGCCATGCTGAATTCATGTAGCTAGTGTACTACAGGTCACACTTGTGTTTATCTGGTTTTAGTTAATTCCCAAAATAGCTCCTTCATCCTTAGGCTCTGATTTATCAGTGATGTAACCTCTGGCTATATATTCTTAGTTGGCATCATCAGCTGTCTAGAAAAATCCACATAATGCCTAGAGAGCATCCACAGCTTCTCATGGCAGACAACAATGAAATTAGTATTTATAGAGAAAGTGACTTGCAGAAGCCAGGGGTTACAAGAGCACGGCCCATCCTGTTCTTCAAAGCACAACAATCTTAGACGAGCTGTCAAAGCATGCATGATTTTTATACTAAATGTCTATAGAAAAACTGTAAACAAAATATGTTTGTTTAAAGCTTTTCTTAAACAGTATTAAGTCAGAGCTAAGAACAGATTAGTACAACAGAAAAAAAAAAGATTTTGTAAAAGCAAAATAATCACATAACATAACTATAATCATATAACATAATACGGGAAAGCTAAATTTCTATTCAGTCAATAAATATTGCCTTGAAGGGAAAGTATAGTGGATTTTCAGCAAGCACATATTCTGAGTTATTATAGCTGAGCAAGCACCTAAATAGACCATTGAAATACATACAGTATATAGCTTTATAACTTTACACTCTGTTACTTGATTTTATTCTTCTACAGTAAAATTCTGTGCTGGGGTTGAGGAGGATGGGCTGCACATAAATTAGGTTTATTTAGGTAATAATAATTGTAACTGGCATGGTCCCCCTCCCCCTTTACCAATTACTAAGAGGGTTACGGAGCTACGGCTGATCCTTCGGCTAGCTTCGTGATTAACCCTCTAAGTTTATATTGCGGAGCCAAAGAGACTAAAGTGACATTAAAGTCAAAAGGTTTTAAACTTTTCTGAATGGTGATTGAATCACATACAATGGGTGCTGCTCCTTGATGTTTGAAAGTTTTAGTTTTTTGCAGAATCAGATGGTCCCCTGAGCACTGGCCCTGGTATCCAGTTTTAGGATGGCTCCTTTTGCTTGCAGGGTATTGAGCCACCCTTCACCAAGCCCTCACCAAGCCGATCACCCAGGATTTGTCAGCCACGCTTGCACACCGACCCGTGCACACCGCCCACAGCTGACTTGACAGACCTCTCTCCTTCCACAGCATCTCCTCCTGGTGGACAAATCCTCCCAAACAGCACACCAATTGGCAACACGAGAGTCCCGATCCTCCGCACAGGCCGCCCACATCCTGATTCCTGGATTCACATGTAAGTACCATTACACGTATTCTCTACGTACAGTTAACAGTACAATCTTTGTGATACACACTCCAGTCCAACCCGCTAGTGCTCCATTTCGGTGTTTTTGCTCCCTTTGTGTTCCTCTGTTTATATGGACGTGTGAAATGTATATGTAGTACATATATACAGCACACACCTCCACTAGACTCCAGCAATAGATTTACAATTCTCCCCTGCTAACATGAATAGGTTAAATCATGATCCATAGTACATACCATGTAGTTGTACTATGGATCATTTAAAGTCACCTGTCCCTTTAAAAAGTATCGATAATTGTTATCGGCAAGTACATGAGGGGAAGTACTTGTACTTGGTCCTGAAAAAGTGGTATCGGGACATCCCTACTAGTGATCATTGTCATAGGGACAGAAAATAATGGGAAATCCAAAATTTTATAGTTGTTACTAGAACAAAAGATAAGTTGAACTGTACCAGTGACAAAAATTTCCTCCTGCTTCCTTGTGTCTTCAGTGCATGAAATGAAGAGAAATCTCACCAACAGGACACATAGATAAATACTTCAAAACTAAAAAAAAGTTTGGGCTATACATAAGCTTTAATACAGGATTGCTTTTAAGTAAGCTTGTAGCTGATTGATCCAAACCTGAGCTGGTTGTTGTCTAGGCTGAAAAACAAATTTCAAAGATGTATTGAATGTGTTCTGCCAACTTGATTCTTCTTTTGTTTTCCCTGGGTGTAAGAATCAAACACATCTAGTTACTGTGTGTGGTTGTTGCTATCTTTTTCTTTCCTTGTCCCTACTTAACCTTCCATTCCTGCTTTCTGCACTCAGTATGCAAATGCTGACCCTTGCACAATCCATGAGCAAACAGGTAGGTTTAAAACATTAAATTAAATTAAATTGAATGATATATGGTGAGTTTATCTGCTTACTTCATATCTTCATATATTTATAGAATTTCTTCAAATTTTTTTAAATAAATTCTTTATTTATGTAAATTTTTAGTTTTTACAAACAATACAGGTAATAAACAGAAAATAGATAATCAGGACAGCGTGGTATGTGGCTAGAGCATCATCACTGTCAGGACGTACAATGTAACCAGCAGTTATGTGGCCATCTGAGACCCGGCCAATGATTTCCAAGCATAGTATCCAGGAACTTGTGCATGTATGTAAACAGGCTTATAAAACAGTTTAGAATTGAAAGTGTTCCGGAGTAGATGGACATATTGTCGTGTATCGGCGCCGGTCCGGGGTGAATCTGAGGGACCAAACGTCGGTACCGGCCACACGCCAGCAAACTGTCCGTTAACTGAACACTATACAGAAATACAACTAAAAGTAGGGGAAAATGTAGGAGGGGCAGGACAGAAAAGGAAAAAGGGTGGGGGGGAGAAGGAGGCGGGAAAGGGAGGGTGAGCAACAGTGGGATGTGACCTGGGCCCCGGGCACTCCATTCTACCTGTGCAGGCGCTGCATGCCTCCTCAGGAGGAGTTCTGCAGTAGGGCGATAAATTCGATGAATTGCGATGCATTCTTCTGCATAAAAGCACTCAACTTTGTGAAAAGTGGACCTGTTGAGTATAAAATAGAATTTAGCCTGGTCTTATACACATATACAATAGCCCTTCGTCTTACCCATAAGAGATGATGGAACACTGGTGGAGTATTTCCTAAATGCTACAACAACATCAATATCCACAGATAATCCTCATACATGCATAGTACACATTGTACACATGGTTGCTTAAGTACAGTACAGGAGGCTGTTTGCGTGTTGAGGAGCTACATGTAAACATTGGATATGCATGATGAATAGTAAAGTGTTAACTAGTTAGAATACTAGTTATGTTACAATATAAACAAGAAAGTTTAATCTGAATTTATTTGTGATGTATGTCACGATATTTAGGTGATTAAAGGTGAACTCCAAGTATGTAGTATTCTATATACTCACATTAGTGCTGCTTAGTTCTAAGGGATGGTGATGTCATGATCCGACCCTCGTACAATCAGTGAATGCCTTGAATTCATATGCTCTCTGAATGGCTACTGTGCCGAGGAAGCGACCCTCCCCACCGCTGTGTTTTCAGAGCAGAGAGGAAGTAGCTCAGCACAGGGCCAAGAAGATTGCGACCAGAGCTATAGTAGCTCTGGTTACTACAGTGCTGCACACAATCCCCAGCATCTGATCAGGTATGATATATGCATACTTACATTGGGTCAAGCTGGACCAATGAATGTATGCAGCATACTACAAATCTGAAGTTCATCTTTAACCACTTTATCCAAAAGCCAAACAATGATATATTTTCTGAAAGCAGAGGTCCTGCAGAATGAAAAAAAAATTACACTAATATACATGAATAAATACACGAATATAATACCCAATTTTGTGGGTAGGGTTGTGTTGGGTAAATAGGTATCAAACATGTCAAGCTTTAAATTTGAGTATGCCCGTGAAATTTTAAAAACTATAGTACCCAAAATATCCCACAGGTGACACTTTAAAAGCCTTTGCCACTTATGAATTTAGAGTTAACAGTGAGTGATGGAGCTAAAATTATTCCTCTTACTATGATGTTTGCAGTGATATGTAACATGTGTGGCAAAATCATCGTTTTCACATGTAGTCATGTTTGTGTTTGTATGTGCATTTATGTGGGGCTACTATAATTTTTTTTAAATGTACTTAACTTAATTGCTGTGATATAGAGAACTACAGCAGCCTGAAAAATGACAGCCTGAAACCAGAAGTGATGAAGTCATCATCACCTCCGGTTATAGTAAGTGGAGGAGAGATCAGCCACTGGAAGTGTGCTGATCTCGGTCTGATCCATCCATACACACCCACTGTGCCAGTCCTGGGCCCATACAAGGGGCAGCAGAGCCCAGGATAGTGGCTACAAGTGTTCTGGTGCCTCTACAGCCTGAACTCTTGTATTTTAAAGCCAACAGTCGCTAAAAAGAATGGTACCAAGATTCAGGACTACTCTGTTTTTATATGTATTGTGGCCCTGAAATGGTTAAAGTTTATATTTCTTAGCAAAAGAGATAAAGTTCTCCAGACTTCCATGATTCTATCATGTGCAAGCAAAATTACTGTTTTTTTCCTTACACATGTTTGGGTATTCTTTGCAAAGTGAATTTCCACCATATTCACTAAGCTAGGGGAACATTCCCTTGCAAAGTGAATTACTTGCCTTCAGTAAATCAACCCCAGTGTCTTTGTAAAGGTCACCCAACCCCTCATACTCACCTTGCTAGTACTTCCTTGAGACTCTTGCCTCTATCGCAGCTGGCAACAATAACTGGATCTTCTGGGTATAGGGTAACAGGGGGAGTGAAGTTTTGCTTACCACTTACTCCACACCAGAGGGCACTAAGGATTTAAGTGCCAGCTGTGACAAAGGCAAGAACTTTGAGGGAGCCCTGGCAAGAAGAATATCAGCGGGTTGGGTGGGCTCCTTTACAAGGACACAGTCACTTTGCCCTGAATAGAATGTATAGTGGTTTTGGACATATATTCTTTGTTGATACTACTGCTGGTACAGTTTATTTGTTTATTTCTGTGCTCTACCTTCTACTATATTTTACACAATTGTTGCTGCTTTTTTCCTCCACCAATAATTTTACAGCTACTGAGGACACTTTTAAAACTCTTGTTGCTTTTTCCTACTAATGGTATTCCTTCTGTGAGCAGTACTACTAATGCTGTTGCTATGACTTATACTACTACTAATATTTCAGCATAAACTAATGCTAATACTAATTGCTGATACTAGATTGCTAGTACTACTAATATTTCCCCTGCTTTTGTTGCTATTACTTAATATTCTAATACACGTTAGCTGTGTCCCAGTTCCACTGCTATTACCTGTAACATAACGTAAGAAATTAGGAGTCTCAAATATGACTGATGGAAAAATGTTTGTGAAAAAGGGGCATATTTATGACGCATCGTAGCACCAATCATTTGCAGCTTTTTCTCCACCAGAATAAAGACTGAATTTATTAAGCTTATTTTTTGGCCATATTTGTGCACTTGATCACTGGACTGAGGCCCCATTCACATGGGGCGATTTTGGATTCCTGCGGCAACAAACTACAGATTTCTGCACCAGGAATCTCAGGTGTCCTGTTAGGATGAGGCAGCTGTACACTTTCAATTAATAACCAGGTGACAGTAGCCACATTTGTATGTGGCAGTCTGCATGTAATCGTATGTGATACATTTGCGTGGGGTTGGGAATAGATGATTGTTGCTGGACGCATCTATCCTGTGTCCAAGGACAGTGATCTATTCCCAGCTACATGTAATCATATCATATATGATTACAGGTGGACTGTCCCTTACTTATGTGGCCGCTGTCACCCAGTCATCAACTTGAACAGGTAAAGCAGCAGCATCTAAATGGGACACCAGGGATCCCTGCCACAGGAATCTGTAGGTTTGTGCCACAGGAATCGCAAATTGCCCAGTGTGAATGCTCCATTGCCACCATAAGCCAAACATGTGGCTAGTGGCCAGCTAGGCCACTAACATTTCAGGTGTCTGCAATGAAAACCTCCATATTCTGTCATTTAAATTTTTCTTCAATGTAAGTAACCAGTGGAGGTTCCTTAATTTGCAGCATCCTCAAACAGAAATTATATGTAGCTGTGGTCAAACCCGTGGGAAGGTAAGAATGTATTGGCTAATCACTGTATACAATACTGTTTCAATGTCTATTTTTGGAATATCCGTATTGAAAAGCCTGCATTAGATTTCGCTACAGCATTTCAATAGAATTGAGGTCATGATCCTTATTTAGCTGTTTGAAAAAGTTGAATTTCTCCGGTTTAAGCCTCTTTGGTGCTGATTTACGCTTGTATTTTAGATCATTGTTATTCTGAATGGCCCAGCTTCATTCTGCATTTGATCACATATACCTTGACATTCTGCTGTACAATTTCCTGATACAATTTGGAATTCATTGGTGCATGATTGCAAATCATTTAAATCATGAAGCAGTAGCCAGGATGAGATATTGTTGCTTTTTTTTTCTGTAAACAGTTTATTAAAAAATTTTTTAATGTTTAATATTTGTCTCAGCTGTCCACAAATAATTATTCTTGTAGTGATATGGAACATTCAGATAATCTTTAGAAAATCTAAAATAAAAAATAAATAAATATCTTTGTTTCTTATTTTCCTGAACGTAATTGGGTGTTTCTGATAATGAAAATTTAGGATGCGTCTGAATTTCTTTCCCAAATGACATTTTTTTGGGTTAGGCATCAACTTAAAAAAAAAAAAAACTTTTTTTTGTTAGGTGGTATTTACAATTTTTTAGTATCAATGAATGTTCGTTGCAGCAAAGTGACATTAGATAACAAAAAAAATATATGTATATTTTTTTACAGTCCGCAGAAGAGAAGAAAAAAAAAAGCGTGAGGTTCCCCCTTAATTGATACCAGACCCTTCAGGTCTGGTAGGAATGTTAGGAAGGACCCCCCAAGTTAAAAATAAAAAAAGTGCATGGGATTCCCCCAAAAGTCCTACCAGGCCCTTTAGGTCTGGTAGGAATTTTAAGGAGGAACCCCACCCCCAAAAAATGGGAGAAACAATATGGGGTCCCCCCCTAATTCCTACCAGACCCTTGATCCGAGCAGGGCAGGAAAGGGGGGGACAATCGAGCGCCCCATCCCTGTGCCATACCAGTCCACTTGCCCTTGGCATTGGGAAGGTGTACCCATGACGATGGGGACAAGGGCCTCTTCCCCACAACCATTACACAGTGGTTGTGGGGGGTCTGCAGTTATTTCCTTTTAACCCTTTAGTGAATGGGTAGGGGTACAAGTACTCCCTACTCATTTAAAAGGGGGTAGCAGAATCTGGATGTCCCCTTAATTAAAGGGATACCCCAATGCAAATAGGCCCCCTTGCCCGCATACTACAGTTAACGAAAATTCAGATTTCTTCCAATCCTTCCAAATCCAATCCTGAAACAAATTGACTTTAAGACCCGAATCCCAAAAAATGGTTTAGCGAAAATCCGAATGAAAACGAAACAAAACTAAACAAATGTTTTGCCTGCGCACATGTCTAATGATTATGTCACTTCCCGTTTCTGAGCTTTCATTCCCCAGCCACTGTGGTCGGGGAAAAAGATAATCAAGCATGATCTGTGCTTGATCAGCTTCATTGAAGTGCAAAGGGGACATTAGGGGTGTAATAGACCCCTAATGTTCCCCAAACATAATCTTTTGCCAGTAAAGTGTGATAGCAATAAAACTAAGAAAAAAACATTTAAAAAAAAGTAAAATAAAATAAATATAAAAACACCCCCCAAAATGTTTTCAAAGTGCCCCGGTCCTCGCATTCATATGCATACTAACACAAAAACATGCAGCAATCACCTAGGTACAAAATACTGTATATAATTCTAGGTGGGGTATAAGTAGTCTTCTGGCCTAAAATGTGCATTTGGCTACGACAGAAAAAGGGTAAAAGATTCAGTTACCATTGACATGGTTCAGATGAATGTTCCAACTTTGGAGTAGTTTGGGAAACATCTTGGGAACTGAACCAAGGTACAATCATTATTTTCAATGGACAACACAATCTTGGCAGTCTGCCAACCTTCTAATAACAACACATAACAGGTATTTCTAAGCTGTTAGAAACATACTGAAACCTGCTTTATGAGGCACTTTTGTGATCTTTGAGGATACATTTTTTTACAGTACCTGCAGCTACATAGGTCAGCTGAGGCTTTTTCTTAAAGATCTTTTACTAATTGGTATAATATGTAAATAATTTAAAATCCACAGTCTGGACAAAGGTGCACTTTAAGTAAGGATTTGTACTTGCAAATAAGGGGGAGGTGGCTACCCCGGTCTAACTGAAGCTGCTTTTCATAGCTGGAGGTCTTTATGTTATACATTTCTAATTAAGGTGAAAAACATCAGAGCTCATTTTTCTTTAACACGTTAAAGTAACAGATGGTATTATACCAGCCAGATTTTTTAAACATGTCAAGAAAAACTTAGTGCAATCTCTATGATGTAAATGTTGCTCTGTGTCCTCATATTACTTCAAATATTACAGATAATGTTAATATTGGAATTTTTTTTCAGTCCATAAATACAGACACACAAAAGAACAGAACAAATAGAAGTATTGCATTGTAAGCAAATTACATAATGTTCCTAACATAATCTAAAATAAATAACTAAATATAAAAACTAAATTTTAAAAGGAATTTTGAGTAGATTTGCACATCCTTCTACATGATCATGGTCAGAATTAAAAAATAAATATTTAGCATTTTTTGTGTGTTTTTAGTCTAAAAGAAAAATCGTGGATTGCCCCAACACGGGTTCCCTGTACTATCTCTCCCCCTCAAATACATTGAATATAGAAAAAGAAGGGGAAAAAAGAGGGTTTATGGAGAGATAGGTGTGACCCATGCATGTGTAAAAATCGGGACAATCATGTTACTTTTAAATACAATCGTATCATGTAATTTTAAACAATAATGACTACCGGGACTATTATGCCAGTTATGTATTTGTATTTTGTATTTTTGTATATTTGATGATTATGGCTTTTATTATGTATATACATTTAGAAGCAATCGGCCTGAGACTGTATTTTGTATTTTATATTCAATAAATTGATACAACTTTTACACATGCATGGGTCACACCTATCTCTCCATAAACCCTCTTTTTTCCCCTTCGTTTTCTATATTTTGTGTTTTTAGTAAATATAAAGAATTGCATATTCATATTTTGTATTTTATTATTATTTTTTAGTTAGACAAGTATGACATATTGAATATTAAGATTTTGTGTTCCTGCTTTTTTTGTGTGCATATTTTCCTCTATCTACAACCTTCTGAGAAATAAATCCCCAAAAATAGCTTAAGGTGAAATTCACAAACATAATGACTGCTTAATGACTGACCACAGCAACTCATTCATCATCAGTCGGCATAGCCCACATTTTCAACCACACAAATTCTGCTCCAAAGCAGGCTGGTTATGAAGTACTGTTTCCTTGGCCATTCCATAGTGCTCTGGGAAGCCTGGGCCATATATCAAATGTTCATTTATAAAACCTAATATACTATGCATATACTTTTTAAAACATTTGTTCCATGCAAAACTTTACAGTTGTTATGTTAAATTACTAAAGAAGAAAACTTTCAGAACATGTTAGGTTCCTTTCTCAGGCCCCCAGACATTGCAAAATCATACCATGGTAAACTGTATACTGCCTGAGGAAGAAATCTAACATATTCCAACAGCTCACATCATTAATAAGTTCAGTTAGCCAATAAAGATTATCACTTAAACTCCAAACTTTATGCATTAATCAAAAGCTAAAACAATGCAATACTTTACTAAAATATTACTTTGAAAATGTATAAACTTTAAAAAAATAAATACATTAAAATTTCTTCAGTTGACAAGTCAGCAAACTGCTAATTTTGCCATCATTGCAAGTGTGCTAAAGTTACAAAGTCCAATCAGCTTACCTAGTACGAGTTTTACAAAATCTAGTTGAGCCACACGATCTTCTCACAGTGTTCTAGTGTGACACTATGGGGTCTATTCACTAAGCTGCCGAGGACAGCCGAGTCAACAACCGACCCCAAGTGAAGTGAGCCGAACACTATTCGGCTATTCACTTCAGGCTTGTATGGCTGATTTCAGCCGTATGTCGGCTGAAATCAGCCGTACATCAGCTTGCTTCACATGGCTTCGGGTCGGCCGAACATGCTCAGCATGTTCAGCTGACCCGAAGTGCAGAAGGAGTTCGACTCAGCCGATCCAACATCTGGATCGGCTGAGCCGAACCTCCGGCAGGCTACTCACTGCTGTTCGGCCTATTCTTATAGATGCCGAACAGTAGTGAGTAAGTAGCCAAATGCCGCTGAGCGGCATTCGGCTGGGCTGTTCTGCTCGGTCCCTCAGAAGAACCGAGCAGAACAGAAAAATAGTTTAAAAAGTACAAACAAAGTAAATAGAAAACGATTGTGTGGAGCTAGCAATGACAGCTAGTCCCCCCAACAGTTTTCTATTGGCCGGCGGTTCTGCCGGCCAAAAAACTCTCCCGGGCGCTCTAGGAGTCTCCAGCTCCCGGCTGCCCAGGAGAAAAACACTGCATTTTTCTTTTTTTTTCTTTATTCTGACATGGAGCCGTGTCAGAATACAAGAAAAAAAATATGTTTGCCCATAGGAATGACACGGCTCCATGTCAGAATAAAGAAAACAAAAGAAAAAAACAGCGTTTCTCTCCTGGGCGGCCGGGAGACTCCCAGAGCACCCAGGAGAGTTTTTTTTTTGACGGCAGCAGAACTGCCGGCCAATAGAAAACTGTTGAGCGGAGCTAGCTGTCTTTGCTAGCTCCGCACAATCGCAGGAGACTCCCGGAGTGCCCGGGAGAGTTTGCTGTCTGGAGATCAGTGTCCCTGGTTAGCTAGTAACCAGGGAGGCTGATCTCTCTGCAAGTGGCCGGAGCCAGCCGTAAGATCACGGCTGGCTCCGCCCAGCTGCGAGAAGCAGGGGAAGGGGTCCTGGGTCCGAAGCTAGCCAAAGGATCGGCCGAAGCTACGGCTAGATCCTTTGGCTGCTTCGTGAATAGACCCCTATGGCCTCTTTCCACATTATCTTTGCTTTGTGGCCTGCTTCTCTTGTGTCCAAATAGTGTTGGAGAGTGGGAGTGCCTCAACGCTAGCTGAGAGTACAATATTTTTAATTTGATCATAAAAATGAATTTTATGGGTTCTTAAGGGTCCCCTTCATCAGGGTTAAAAGCACAATATATATGTAAACAAGTATTGGTGATGAAATAAAAATGGGCAGTTAATATACCCATAAGCAGGCTACTGTGAAATGTACTATGATGAAACTATATACAGTTGGAAATATTAGAAAACATACATTTCTGACTACAGTGAATAATAGCGCAACATAACCTGGTGCACAGAATATCAGGTTCAATCTACAGAAGGTTCCAAGTATTTTGTGGGGATGGTGGGCATAAGAGGAGCTGCAGAGGTGGTGAGAGGCATTCTCTATTTTCCCCTTTAACAGCTTAGTTAGGAGGCCCTTTGTATTCCAATGGATGATGGCTTTGAGTTTCCCCTTTGGTAGGTCCATCATCTTGGTCAGCATGGGGAGATGTTGGCAGATGACCTTCTCCTTCTTTCTGCTTTATTTTGGGCCACCCAAAAGGGTTCGTAACTATTTGGAACCGGTGCTGAGATATTGGGCAGACTGGTTGGGACAGTGATAGCTGCTTTATTGCACTACTTGTAAATCTATAACTGACCATTTATGCTGTCTTAAAAGGACATTAAATTGCCAGCGAATAAGTCAAACCACTTGTGGTTCCCAGGGAGGAATTTGGTGTTATGATCACCCAGGACTCCCAGCCAGGGGAACTGAAGGGTTTCAGGAAGCAAAGGTTTATCTGGATTCTGCTTAGGATCCGGGAACTGGGAGATTTCAAAGAGAGTTGGGATGAGATCTCAAAAGGCTCAGATGGCTCAGATGAGAGTCAAAGTGGAGTCAGGTGGTGTGTGTGCTGGAGGCAGTGGTGTATTTAGGTTTGGGGCTGCCCTAGGCAAGACAAAACTCGGGCGCCCCCCCCCATACACTAAATTTACCCCACCTGGCTGTGGTCTCAGGTGGGCTCTGCAGGGTCTGTGGTGGTCTCTACAGGATCTGTGGTGGTCTCTACAGGATCTGTGGTGGGCTGTGCCGGGTCTCAGCTGGGCTCTGCAGGGTCTCAGGCTGCTAAGCCCACCATAGACCCCGCAGAGCACGCCACAGATCCTGCAAAGCCCCCCTGAGACCCTTCAGTCCACCATAGACCTCGCAGAGCTCACCCCAGATCCAACAAAGCCCCCTTGGGACCCAGCAAAGCCCCCTACCGATCCTGCTGAGACCCTGCATGATCTCTGTGGGGCTCTGCAGGATCTGTGGTGGGCTTTGCAGGCTGCAGAGCCCCCTTTGAATCCTGCAAATCCCCCCTGAGACCCGGCAAAGCACCCCCCCACAGATCCTGCAAAGCCCCCTGAGACACGACAAAGCCCCCCACAGATCCTGCAGCATCTCAGGGGGGTTTTGCAGGATCTGTGGTGGGCTTTGCAGGCTGCAACGCCCCCTATGGATCCTGCAAAGCCCCCCTGAGACCCGGCAAAGCCCCCCACAGACCCTGCAGAGACCCCCTGCCACCCTGCAAGATCTCAGGGGGGTTGTGCAGGATCTGTGCTGGGCTTTGCAGACTGCAGAGCCCCCTACGGATCCTGCAGAGCCCACCAAAGAGTATTGCACAGCACACCTGAGACTCTTTGGTGGGCTGTGCAGAATCTATGCTGGGCTCTGCCAGCACAGTCCTCTTACCTTGCACGGCCTGACCTCTTTGGAACATGGCCTCCTCATCCTTGGAGCTCCGTCTTCGCCCCCCGCTTCTTCCGTCTCAGGGGCCACTCGACACATTTTTTTTCTCTCTTGTGGGCCGCTTGCCAAATTTCATACTTTAAAATAAAATATAACTGTATCCAGTTTGGTACTACAGACACTAATATACACTCAAAATAAGGTCCTATTCATATCTGTAGGTTTAGGTGCGATTAGGGATTCCTGCATCGGAAACTTGCGTTTTACTGCATCAGGAATCCCTAATCTGGCGTTTACAAGTGGCAGTTGTCACCTATTCAAGTTAATGATCAGGTGACATCAGTTCCATGTAAACGCCTGCACACTGCATGTAATGGAATGTGATATGATTACATGCGGTTAGAAAACACTCTTCCTGAATGCACAATCATTGCGTCCAGGGAGAGTTATTGATTCCTAACCGAATGTAATAATATCCCGTTTCATTACATGTGGTGTGCAGGCGTTGAAATGCAACTGCTGTCACCTGATCATTAACTTAGGTGACAGCTGCCACTTGTAAACGCCAATTACAAATGAAGACAACTGGGGAGGCTGGGAGAATTGGTGCGGCTGGGAGAGCCGAGAGCCTGAGGGGCCACCAGTACAAGTGCGGGACAGCACCACAGAGAGGACTGGTGGGTCAGAGTTAATAATGATAAGAGTGAAAGCCAGGAGGCTATACTTGTGTTGTTTTGCAAGCAGTGCATGGATGCTCTACTGGGAATAATGTTAGATGATAATGTGCAATGTATTATAATGTGAATTGGATAAACTATTGTTTATATATTTTTAAGTATGTCTATTATCAATAAACAGCTGAATGAATGTGCTGAATGAAGCAGAGAACACGCTGCTCTCGGCGCTTCCTGCTTTAAAACTGTCCAAACTTGGCTGACGTTCCGGGTAAACAGATAATTTAGATAATTAAGCACAATCCTGTGCTTGATCATCTGTATTGGAAGGCAGGGGAAACATTAGGTGTCTAATTGACCGCTGATGTCTCCATAAAGTGAACCTGTCACCTCCAAATGCTGTCACATAGGGGATTGTTATCCCCTATGTGATATCAAAAGTTAAGTAAAGAAAAAAGGTGATAAATAAAAAATAATAAAATAATTAGAAAATAAAACCAATCCTGCCGCCCCCACCATCTGATTATTTGAACATGTACGTATAAGACGTGCATGTGTATGTAAACGGAGAGGGGGGAATAAACTGTGCACTGTGTGGGGATCAGTGCATCAGGACTGTGCCTGGGAACACTCACCACCAGCTGTGCAGTGTATCACAGCAGCTGGTATAAATGCAACCTAAATGGTGAACCACGGTTTGGACACAGACTGGGTGACCGTTCTGTTCGGACTGCCATTCAGACCTCGGCTTGATCAAAATTTTACTCAACAGGCCACCTTGAATTTTAATTGTCTACCCTTGATATAGATCATACAAATAAATAAATATGTAAGTATTTTTAATATATACATACTTGTAGTAAATGGGAAACATGAACATTTGCGTTCTACCTTTATACTAGGAAGAGCACTGAAAACTGTAACTGGGACTTGTCTAGAAGTACATTTTCACTTTACTGATTGATATGGATTGTGTAGCTGACAGCTGAATTCACTGCAGTCATTAGATTACTTACACAGGCTGAAAGCTAGGCAATTTTAAAACTTTGAATATTTTTTCAAAAGTGTGTATGTGATGCTTTTACATGGTACATAATTGGCAAAACAGCATATGTTTAGTTAAGCTAAGACTAGAACTCCCTGGTTTACAGCTTTTGCAGCTTTTATATATGTATTTCCCCAGTGTTTATAAATTAAGTCTAAAAGAGTTACAGATGTCTGAAAAGGGATTTTAAAGTAACAAGTATTTTAAGCTATTGCTGAGTTATTGAGAATTGTTTTATGTGATTTTTCATATTTGCTGTTCTAAAATGCCTTATTTTGGTGCTTTATATGTATGAGAGTGATAGGAACAATAAATCACCACACAGTATAACCTTTAAAATAATACAAGAAAAAAAATGATGATATGATATCAAAAACATCAAGTCTAAACAATTATGAGCGCATGTAAGATAGAAAGAGAGAGCAAGGTTTCACACCCCAAAATAATAGATTGTACCCAAGATCATCTGATCAGTATACCATTACCAGGTCTGCAAAGCCTGGGAAGGGGGGCTTTTCAGAAACAAAATTGCTCTCACAATGAACTTGTTATGTAAAATAATTTATTACAATGAATTAAAAACAAGTATTGTTTTATACAAACTTGATACAGGATTTTGCATGATCCAATAGAATTGATACAAATAGTTGCAGTCGCCTAATTAGTCATAGGAAAGATAGGACATGATATTATGCTTTCTTTTGATGCCTCAACATGTTTCGCCCAGAATAAGGCTTCCTCAGGAGGACTTTGATCCTAGAAAACTGCGACTTGACATAGACCGGGCAACAAGAAATCAACCAAAAGACCCAAAAAGATATAGGTCGAATCCCTGGAATTTCTACGCCGAGGGGAGGTTGTGACAGGAAGCTGGCCACAGGGAGAGAAGACAGAAGGAGGCAACAGACTGTGTTCACTGTCCTGTCCACACGAAAGATACACTCCTTCCCAGGCTTTGAACACCTGGTAATGGTATACTTATCAGATGATCTTGGGTACAAATACATCAAGTCTACACATTTCAAAAAAATAGCATCATGTATGATATATGATGCTTTTTAGACTTACAGGGCTAGTTGACACCATGCATGCACTATTTTTTCTGACTGCATCGGACTGGAACGCAGGCACTAATGTGCCCCACGTTCCCATGCCGGCGATTGCATTGTGGCTGGAGGGCGTGGCTGCGGTGCCATTGTATTCAATGCACCGCCATGCCCCCTCCCGCCCCAAAGGAAAGTGAGGCGGCCGGAATGCGATCCAGATCGTTCCCGCCAAAATTGGGCCGGAACACGCTAAGGCTGCTGTGAACTAGCCCTTAAGCATTTCTAGAACATTTTCTGAGGAGGACATCTACGTTTTCTTTAGATGTACCATTTGTTTACATTTTTATTGCATACACTTTTCAAAGCTCTCTAACTTCATCTTATAATAAACCACTCAGTTTAACATGTTAACCTATTTAACTACACCAGCCATATATTTGGGATGGAATTAGACATACTAAATACTGTTAGAGTATGAAGATAAAATCTTCAAATCTATTTCACTCAATTTATGTTCAGAATTTAAATGAAATTGAGATTAGAATTAATACTTTTCCTACCCTATATAAACACTGCAGTGCTAAAACTAACACACTTTACTATATATATATAGATATATATATCTATCT